>NC_056736.1:413068035-413193035 GCF_019279795.1 Protopterus annectens | reverse complement strand
TCTAAGACACCCATCCCTGCCAGTACTACCAAAAACACTCCTAAACAGATAGCAGACTCCTTTAACAACTTCTTTACTGAAGCGATCCTGTCAATTGCTAACTCCCTTCCTGCCGTGGCTTCTCTTTCACCACTGTCCTCATTTCCATCTCCTCCCACTTTCCAACTACAACCTGTCTCTACATCCCTCATCAGTACCCTCCTTCTAAAACTCAAACCTTCTACCCCCTCTGCTGACTTACTACCTGCGCAATATCTTCAAACTGCAGCCAAAGCAGTTGCCTACCCTGTCTCTATCCTAATAAATAGAACCATCAATGAAGGCACTATCCCTTCCATCTGGAAGATCTCTCATATTATTCCCTTTCATAAGGGCGGGACCTTATCTGAACTTTCAAACTTCCGTCCAATTGCCCTACTTTCTCCCTTAGCTAAAATCATGGAAAAATGCATTCACCAACTGCTTGACCACCTCCTTCTAAATGGACTACTAGCTCCCTTCTCAGCATGGATTTCGTCCCTCCCATAGCATTACTACTGCACTTCTTTCCTTTATTGATCACATAAATAAAAAACGCAATAATAACATCCTCTCATCTGCTGTCCTTATAGATCTCTCAAAAGCATTCGACATGGTTAATCATCAAATTCTCTTGAATCTTCTGAAATCACTTTCACTTGACACTCTGGCACTACAGTGGTTCAAGTCTTACCTAGATAATCGAAAACAGGCTGTCCTCTGGGAAAACACTCTATCCTTCCCTCTTCCCGTCTCCCTTGGGAGTCCCCCAAGGATCTATCTTAGGTCCCCTTTTATTCTCCATATTTATCAATGATCTTGCTTCTAGCATCCCCCAAGCCGTAACCATACAGTATGCAGATGACTCCACCTTATTCTCCTCAGCCTCTAACCCAACTGAACTTCAATCCCTCACCCAAAATGTCTTTCAGCTTGTAGAAGAGTGGTTTTTACAGCAATGTCTCCTCCTTAACCCTAAAAAGACTAAACTACTGTTGTTCACGCCCACACAAAAATATTCACCACTCCACTTCTCCATCATTATCTAAAACGGCACAGTTATATCTCCTGACACAACAACCAAACTTTTAGGGGTTACCATCGATCATAGCCTAAACTACGACTCTCATATTAATACCACTATTAAATCTATTAATAAAAAGCTTGGCTCCCTCTATAAAATCAAGCCTTTCCTTACTCCTACAGCCAGAATTACCATTGCCCACTCCCATCTTATCTCTACTCTCCTGTATGTATCACCTTTATATACAAATCTATCTAAAACTAACCTGAACAAATTGGCTACCTCCTACAATAGTATAGCCAGATTTGCTACCAGCTCCCCTTTTACATCTCACCACTGCCTAAATTAAAAACAACTTGGCTGGCTGGAACTGGAAAATCAACTTTTATCACAGCAACGTATAGTCACCCAAAAAATCCTTTATTTCCCTGAAAAAAACACCTATCCTTACTAAACTTATTAGTCCCTATAAAAATCTTTCTAGCCTTCGCTCTTCACACAAACTTTTAGTATCCACACATAAATCTAATAAAGCAGGTGACTCACTTTTCTCCTATACAGTGGAGAAAAGCTGGAACCTTCTTCCTAAGGACCTCACTATGATCTCCTCTTCCTCACTCTTCAAAAAGAAACTCAAACTTCATCTTACTAAGCACTGGCTCTGTCCATGCAGCAACCCTGACTAAAATCTCTCCTCCTTTACAACACTACATTCTCTCTTCCTATGCTTATCCTCCCTACTCTCTTCTCATTCCTTAGGCCACTTAGCATGTTACTTTGAACTACCTTCTCCTTGCTTCTCATATTAGATTTTACTTCTCCTTCTTACCTTACTTTTACCAAACCTCTCTGTATTTCTCTCTCCTCTTTCCTATTGTCTTTTTGTTCCACAACTACTCTCCTCCCCATTTCCTTGCACTCTCAAAAAAAAAAAATTTTGTATAGAATTAAAGGAATGAGGTTTTCCTTTTATTTTAGCTGTATTGTTAACATTTGTAAACTATTATGTATTTCTTCTTGTCCATATATGCCTAATACCTTTGTTTTAAATTGTCTGTTCTTTTGGAGCTTTTCTCCCCGGGCCTCTACTGAAAATGGACATATATCCAGTTAGACTAGCCCGGTCAGCAAATGTTAAATGAATAAAAATAAATAAATGAGTTTGTTCAAATGGAAAAAGAGTTAGCTTCTCTAACACATAATTAAGATCACCAAAGAGAAGCCACCAGCTTTCTAGGAGGCCTGGTATACAACACCCTTTTCAAAACCATTTTCAGATGAGATTACATTGAAAGAGAGGGATCTACGACTAGATATGCTGAAATGGCAGACAAATGAACCTTGATGGAGCAGTAAGAAAGCACAGTAACTCAATTAGTAATGTAGAACCAGGGAACACTAGCCCCGAAAGGTTGCTGGCGCCTGTTTTGGCACCAACTAGAAAATCCCTTCCTTTTACTAATATACAGTCTTCTAGTAGCAGGTTTTCTTGCCTCCTTTAATACTTGATCTACATCCTCACAAAACAAGTGCCTAAAAGATATTAAGATTCTATCATCTAGGCACTTAGTTACTATCGTTTGAGGTCAGGATGTAGGAAACACTCCTTGTTTTGTGTAAATAGGCACAGTCTGTGTGGAAGCTTGTGATGAATGCCTCTAGCCATTTCCAAAAGAAGGGAAAAACAATGTTGCCTGGGCCAGAAGTGCATCATCACAATGGTCATTGGAGAGTCTTTCTAAATCTTCAGAATGACTCTGGGAAAGAGTGGAATGGGTGGAAAAGCAAAAAGAAGCATTCCTGTCCAAGGAAAAGAAAAAGTATCGGTCTTTCATGCTTTCTTGCATGCAGTCCTGGAGCAGAATTTTGTTAACCGATTGTTGTGAGTGGAAGTGAAGAAATCTATTTGAGGTGCTCTTCACAGCTGGATCAATTCCTACAAGACCCTCCTGATTCAGTTTCCTTTCCTGATGGTTTGGGCTGGCCCTGCTCAGTTTGTTTGCCACACAATTATTCTCTGACAATATGTAAAATACTGGCAGAGTGAAAATGCGCTGAAAGGCTAACATCCCAGACTACTAAAGCTATTCTGCACAGTGAGTAAGATCTGGTCTCCCCTATTTTATGTACCGCATCACTCTGGCATTGTCTATAAACACCTGTAGTGGTCCTGTGAAACAAATGCCAGAGAGTTGACAGCATTTATAAGAGCCAACATCTGTTACTTTTATGTAGTTTGGTCTGTCATTTCTGTTCCAAATACTCTGCACTTCTACCCCCCATGGAGACTGCTGTCCAAGCAAAGTCCAAGGCATCTGTTGTTACAAACTGTGTTTGATATGGATGGGAAAATAGACTATGACTCTGACAAATTTGGTCTTCCACAAAAAAAAATTCCATTTTCACAAACCCCAAAACTGGAATCTGGAATGTCATGGGGTGTAGATATTGGGAACATACAGACTTTAGGTAACACTGGATTTTTCTTGTATGGAGTCTTGCTAAAAAAACCATGAGAATCACAGAAGACATGAGACTGAGAATCCTGAAAAATTCCTTGGCTATGACAGTATTCTGAGTGGAAAAACTAAGGAAAAGTTCTAGATACAGATCTACTTCTCACTGTGGAAGAATATCTCTTTGACCTGATGTATCTAGGAGACACCACAGGATAATAATCCTGTGAGTAGTCAGCCAAGACTTTTATCTGATGAGTCTCCTGGAACCCCAAGTCTGTGTGGGAGATCCCTCACCCAGGTAAGGGATTCCTGACACTTTCAAAAAGACTCTTCAAAGATAAGAAAGTTGTCTAAATAAATTTAAAAAAATTTCACCACTTTGCAGTCTGCATTATATCATCACAGGAGCTACACACTTTGTGAATACCCTTGCAGTAGTGTACAGAACAAAAGGGTAATGCAGAGAACTGACAATGTGACCCAGACTCAAAACCCTTAAAAAAAAGTCTGGAATCTGGATGTATAAAATGTGGTGACAAGCATCTTTAAATTTAAAGTCACCAGAAAACTAAAATGAGGAGTAAGTGGTAACAAGTTGTGAAGGGATAACATTTTGAACAAAGGCACTAACAAAAAACAGTTTAGAAAGGAAAGATCCAAAACTGATCTCAAAGAATCTTCTTTCTTTAGCACTAGAAATATTATTAAATAAAACCCTTCTCCTAACTTAGGATGGCGAAAAGCTTCTATCACCACCTGAGCAAGCATATGCCGAATGACAAGGGTAAAACAGGAGTCTGGTATGGTGAATTAGGGGGAATCCCTCAAAAAGGAGGGAGAGGCACCTACTGCCATCAGTAACCTTGACGGATTACTTTCAGAGTCCAGCTGTCTGAAACTATCTGTAGACAAGAACAGAAACGGAGGTTCAGATTTTCTGGATGGATTAAGGTTTTGCTAGGGTATGAAGAGGAGATGGGAGCCTTTAGACAGTCCTTCAGAATTTATTCTAGGGAATGCCTCCTTCCTTTTATGAACCTCTCTGCCTTTGTTTTTTACATGTGTGCATATCAACCGATTGCTGTGTTTGTTATTTTTCTTTTTGATAAAGGTAGCAGAAGTAGCTATAAACCCCTTGGCAAACTTGGAGAAGGAAGGCTGAAAAACTTTTGAGATTCCTTGCATCAGCTTACCTCTCTCATCACACTTTTTAAGTACCTCTGCAGCAGATGCCCCAAAAAGTAATTCTCTATCCAAGGGAGAATTCAAAATTTCAGCTTTAACATCTTCTGGAAGATTTTGGAGTATGCAACCAAGCAAACCTCCTCGTCATAGTTCCAGTGGCAGCATCCCTAGAACTGACAGCTAAAACATTAGTACATTTTGAACAATGGGCAGCTACTTGAGACACAAAACAATTGGGTTGCACAAATATTTTTCCCCTCATAAAAAGAAGCATATACCATAACATTCCTCATATTCTCAAAAGAAGCAAGAATAGACAGCTAAGAATTCTAAAAAATAAGTTTTGCAAAAGAATGCAAGTTTTTCCCAAAATCTATCAAAAGCTTTCCCTATCCTTGCCAGAAAGGGGAGGATTGGTATTAACCACATGTTTTACAGCAGCTAGGTTCACTAGAGCAATAGCTGCCTGGTCTGACCTGGGATGAGTGTATAAAAACTTATAAGACTGAGGAACTTTAATACAATCAATCTTTTTTCTTTGGGGCAGCAGACTGGCTTGTCTTTCAATAAAACAACCAATTCATTCTGGAAATGATTTCAGAGAAAAAGAATCCTTCAAAAGGACTGGCCGAAGCCACACTCTCCTCTGAATCAGAAATCTGAGGAGTCAAAATAGAATGTGTCCCTTCACAATCATTTTGGGGTTCAAAAACTTGTCTCCCTTTTTCTATTACCATAAAAATTTAAACTGAAATAGTCAAGATCCTGAACTAAACCCTGCGCTAAACCCCCCAAAGAAATCACTCTTGTCCAAAGTAACTGAGACAGCGGAGGATACATGTCCAAGGTTTTGCTTCTTTTGAGAGGAACATCGCATAGCAGTCTGGCAAGGCAGAGGTGGACTCCCTGGTCCTTCTTCCAAAGGCTGATAAAAAAGATTCTCCCTTCCCCACCAAAGGCACTCCAACAACCACAAAGGATGTGTCTAACCCCCAACCCATGGTGACTGTAGGGACTATTGTCTCTTCAGGGAAATGACCTGAACTACTACTGGCTCTGGAAGCTTTGACAATGGAGGAGAATAAGTTGGAGTCAAAGCTACAGGGACATTTAACCTCAGTGCTTTCAAAGCCAAAGAAGGTCCCAAATCCTCAGCATGTATTTCCCTTCGCTCAAAGTCTTCCAAATCAAAAAAGTCTTCAGAGAAATTAAAAATGAAATACTCCAGATCTGTGGACAAAACCTCCTTAACAAGCTTGTTCTATCTGATAATGTTCTGGGACCAAAGGCAAAATAAATAGAGTATTCCTTCATCAAATGACCCAAACCCAAGCATACAATACACAAATCATCTTGGACAGGGTATTTTGTGCCCACAATTAGTAAACTTCTCATTACTCTTATCCTTATCCATAATGAAGAGTAAAACAATCTTCTAATACTAATGCTAATTGAAAGGAAATACACAGTTCACACCAAAGGAAGTAAAAAATACTGGTAAGGCAACACGCAGTTTACAAGTCATAAATAGCTCCTAATTATGAAGGAATAGTTATAGAGATCGCTCTCTCTTTATATATACACACACACATATATATATATATGTATATGGGAGCGCTACAGAATCCTGAAAGTTCAACTGAAAACACACAGGATAACAACACTTACTATATTCCAGCACAAGTACATACAGAAACATACTACCCCTTCAACTATACGTGGGGGGAGTGCAAGCCCCCCTGCCCCCCCATGTGGGGGGCTGCACCCCCCCACATCCCCTGCTACTTAAATAGAACAACTCCGAGACTGCATTTCGGTACACTAAGTGCAATTTTGGAGTTGATACATTTAAGTAGCAGGGGGTGATGGTGGTGCAGCCCCCCCACATGGGGGGGTGCAGGGGGTTTGCCCCCCTGCTTATACTTGGAGAAAAATAATATGGTTTGTATTTTATTTGTTTCTAAATGTACTTGTGCTGGAATATAGTAAGTGTTGGTATCCTGTGTGTTGTCAGGATTCTGTAGCACTCCCATATATATATATATATATATATATATATATATATATATATATATATATATATATATACACATACACACACACACACATACAGATACATGTGTTTATGTATATGCATATATACATGCGCGCGTGCATACACACACACAAAAACACACACACACATACAGATAGATTATATGTAGAGCTATCGGCTGACAGCATAAAAAAATCAGATGGGGAAAATACAAAGAAAAAAGGAACTAAAAACAGCCACAAGTGTTGAATGACGAGTGGAGACAGAAAGTTATCAGCGGTTTACTGTACACCTAACGTGGATTCATCTGCATGCACATGTAAGACTTGCACATAAATAACTTGCTTAATACACCCCCCCCCCCCACGTGCTTCCTTAAACTACAGTAGCTGTCAAGGTAAAATCACTGTTCTACATCCTCTCTCTACTTTGTTCCTTATTTCAAATACATGAACAAATTTACTTTAATATTTTCTTTAAACACATTTCAGAATTAAACAGTTCAACAAGACTTGTCCGATTTCAAGTCCAATTCACTGTATATATATTTAGGATTAAGTTTGCAGACTCTTCCTGCACATGTCACATACAGATTTTGATTTGAATTAGAAACGGGAACTATTTTGAGAAGTTTATTCACTACCACATTTAAAAATGGCGGTTTTTTTCTTCTTGGAGCGGATTGGTCGGTGATTAAATCAAGGAACTGGAAACACTCGTACACACAGTTTGTTGCATCTTCTGCACTGGAACAGGCAAAATATGTCTGCAATTTCTTCTGTAGTCTACTCCTTCTGACTGAATTATGTAGGACCTTGGTTCAGCATAAATGTCCCTCAATTCCTACATGATTATGACCTTTGCAGTCTGCATTTTGGCAACTTCACCTTTCGATAGCGGTCGAAGAGTTCTGGTTTTGTCATAGAATAACTTCTGTGCAGAGTGCTTTTTTGATAGTTGAGCTTTGACTATCTTATTACTCTGAGTTTGGCACTAACAGCTATTTGCTGATTAGAAGAGTTGTTTGTGTTTGTCTCGGCATCAGTCTGACTGGTGAACCAAGTGTTTGGTCACAAGGAATGTTTCAAAGGTTTACTAAACTGAGCAATACATCAGTTCCATCTCTTTTTGAATTTCCATTAAATACTTTGCACTGCGGACTGCACGTTCAGCCAAAGTTACATGAATAAAATCCCAAGATGCCACAAATTCTTTAAACTGCTGACTAGTGAATTGTGCACTCTTATATGAGATGACTTTATGTAGGCTTCCATGGACTGAGAAGTGCCTAGTTTTGTAATTAATGTACTAGATGTCAAATCATGCAGGAAGATGACTTCAAACAGCCGGAGTACAAATCAACTAATACAAGGTAATGTTGATCATTCCATTCAAAAATATCTGCTGCTACTGTTGACCATGGTAAATCAGAGATTGGGTGTATGTGAAGAGGTTCTAATTGTTGATGCGGTTTATTACTGTTGCAAACTGAACATGAAAATGTCTCTCTTTCAATATCTTTAAACACTGAGATCCAGAACACAATGCCTCTTACCCTGCTTTTAGTTGGGCCCTTCAGTTATTACAAGTCTTGGCTCCCCCTGACCGTCTGAAAAGACGTCTGTAATGCCTCCAAGGACATGCCTGTAATCAGATGATCTACGGCAGCCTATGAAGAGGTCCCAGCTGTAGAATCTGACCCCAGAACCAAGCGAACTTCCAGGCTTTCATTAACCATGAAGAAATATCCGATGTAGGAGGCACAGTGGAAGAGTCAGACCTTGGTTTTTGGCCTTTCTCTTCAGTGAGGACTCAGAGCCAGGCCTAGAAGAACCCTCCGCAGCATCTTTCACTAAAAGTTTGAGATGTTGGTTTTCCAAATAAACAGCAAGAGAAGACAGACAACTATTTAAGGTCTTAGGCACAAAGGCCTGATGAAAAAAACCCACAGTAAAAAACAACAGTAAGAAAGAAAAGAAAACCGCAATGGGGCATTTATCTGAATGGCTTCATACACCAGCAAACAACTCAGGCGAGCAGACAGATGATCAAAAATGGTATTCATACTGGCGGCAGAAAAGTTCTGAGGATGGTACGTCTGGATGTCACTTTTATGCCCTACATATACAGGCAGCATACGTGTGATGTACGGCATACATTAGGTAGTAAAAGGCTTTGGTATACTTGCTGGATGTTGGGCCACCCAAGGCAGGGAATCCCTTATGTTAAGGATATTGCAACAGCAGAACAGGAGGACAACGATGGATTCCCAAGAAAAATCTCTTAGGTTTCCTACAGGAAGAAAAGGAAAGGGGTTAGGAGGATGGGAAGTTGAGGCATAATGAAAATGAAAAGTACATAACTTTAGTATCTGATCTTGTCATTTTCATTCGTTCTTCAGCTGATGGGGTAGAGTCCCCAGCTAAATGAACCCTGGGATGGTCCTCATGGAAGAATATTTCGGAGTACTGCACAGCCAAAGGCAGCTCTGTTCCTGGAAATCAAATCCAATTTGTAATGAGCAATAAAGATACGAGTACTGGACCAAGTGGCAGCTGCACAAATGTCATCTATCGAAGCTCATGACCAAAAGGCTGAAGAGGCTGCCATAGACCTCGTTGAAAGTGCTCTTGGCAACTAAACCTCTCTGTTTATAGACAAAGGATATTAAATCTGTCAAATTTGGTTACAGACACTTTGAAAACTGCCATGCCCCATTTGCTATGAGAAAAGGAAATAAAAATTGGTCAGGTTTTCTGAAATTTGTGGTTCTAAAAACGAAGTTGCTTATGTAAGCCCAAAAGATGCACTACATACTCACCTTTATTGGAAAATTTTGGGAAGAAAACTGGAAAGTTAATGACCTATTTATGTTAGACTAGGAAGTCACCATAGGTAAAAAAGGATGGGTATTACGTAAAGACACCCTGTTCTTATGAAAGATTGGGTAGGCTTGGACAAAAGGGCCTGGAGCTCAGATACTCATCTTGCTGATGTAATGGCAACTAGGAAAAAGGCCTTCCAGGGCAAAAATTTTAGATCTGATTTGGCAGATGGTTCAAATGGTCTTTGGGTCAAACTTTGAAATAAGATAGATAAGTCCCAAGGAGGATTAGGATCCTTGACTGGAGAACTAAGTAAAAAGGTGCCTTTCAGAAATGTTTTGCATGATTTAGAAGAAGGCAAAGAAGCTTGATTTTTGCTGGAATGAAAATTATAAATGGCAGACAGCTGGACTTTGACAGTAGAGAAGCTAGCCCCTTCTTTGAATAGGGATGCTAACTAATCTAGGACTGTGGAGATTGTGGCAGAAAAAGGATCTAAATCTCTCTGGATGGCTCAGATTGAACATCTTTTCCATTTACTTCAGTAAACCTAACTAGTAGAAGCCTTTTGAGGAGACAAGAGGATATGTTGGGCCAGGAATGAAAGCCTGAGCTGTCTAGCCATCATTGGAACTAGAGACGCCATGCAGTTAACTTGAGCCATGTTCTGTCCAGATGAGCTACCCCCGTCGGATGAGACAGGAGGTCTGGACAGGGGTCCAGCATCCAGGGCAGATACAGAAGATGAAGCCACCCAGTATCCAGGGCAGATATAGAAGATGAAGCCACAAGTATCCAGGGCAGATACAGAAGATGAAGCCACAGAAAGGGAATCCAGATTTAACAAGGCCAAAAGGGTGCTCTTCAACCAGTAGACATTCTGAAGAAACTTGGGGAGTAGAGGTATTGGGGGATAAGCATAGAGAAGACCAGGGGCCAATTGTGAACTAGAGCATCTCTAGGTGACTCCCCTGGAGGAGGGATCACGGTGATGACCTGTTGCATAGTTTTGAGAGGGGAAGCAAAGAGATAGCAACATGGCTGGCTCCACTGATGAAAAATTCTTTCTGCCACTTTGACACTGATAGACCACTCATGAGGCATAAGAATAGACCTGCTTAGTTTGTCTGCAAGCACATTGTATTTACCTTGTATATGCACTGCAATGAGAATGTGACCAGAAAAGATCACCTACTGCCACACTTTCATTGCCTCATGACCAAAAGGATAAGACTTGGTCTCCCCTCCCGGTTTGCTGATGTACCTAACCACAGACATATTGTCTGACTGGATTGCAATTGTACCAGAGGGGAGAGCATCCTGAAAGGCCTTCAATGGTAGAAAGTCTGCTCTCATCTCCAGGACACTGATATACGAATTGGCCTCGAGGGGACCACGTACCTTGGACTTCACTTCCCAAGAAATGCACCCCCCCACCCCAGATGGAAGACGTCCCTGGTCACTCTGGCTATTGGGAAAGGTAAAACAAAAGGACGGCTCTGAGAAATTTTGTTTGAATGGATCCACCAAAGAAGGTGCTCCTTGCAAACCTTAATCCTGATGGGAGTGTATAAAGGTTGATGAAGAATAGCCCAGTGATCTGACAGGGGCTATTGTAGAATCCAAGTGTGATATCTGGCCAATGGAGATAGAGTTCTCGCTGCTGCCATGGACCCTATGGCTTCCAAGACTAGTTGTGCTTAAGGAGAGGAATATGCAATCACTTCCTTTACCTGGGATTTGAGAGTTTGTACTCTTTTTGGAGGGAGAGCCCCCATCTGATTGAGTGTGTCTAAACGAGCACCTACTAACTCCAGGTTCTGTGTAGTAGTGAGTTGGGATTTGCTGTAGTTGACTGAATTGCCCAGATAGTGACACAATTGGAGCAGGTAGTCCCTTGCTTGTAGAAGTAGATGCCAATTGTCTAGACATGGAAACACCCTGAATCCTAGCAGTTTTACGTGAGTTGAAACAGTTTCAGTGGCAGCAGCCCTAGAAATGGCATCTACAGTCAAAAGCACATTTCAAGCAATGAGCACTGACAGAAGAAACAAAATTACCCAAAGCAGACTTTTTCCTCAGGGGAAGAAACTGATGCCAAAAAACATTCCCCATACCTTTACAGTTAAGACAGGATAAATGTCATCAAAACTTCTAAGCGAACTCGGTCGACCCACATATGGTCGCCCAAAATACTTCAAAACTCACATTGTCGAACACAGAGATTGAAGAATCACAAACCGAATTCGACCTACGGACGGGTTTTAACATGGGTGGGGATAGGGGTCAGGTTCGTAGTTCGGCAATATCAGCGTTCAATATTGCCGAATTCGACATTCAGATTCTCGACGGAAGTGGAGTCAACCGAGTTTGCTTCGAATTTTTGATAGTTAACCTAAATGTCAACATACGCCTGACAATTGAGAATTCTAAATATTAATGTGTAGATGCACACACACCCCCCCCCCCCAAACTTGCCAAAAACCTTCCAATCCATGTCAGAAAGACATGGATTAGCATTAATAAAATGTTTAGCAACAGCAACTGGATTCACACTAAAGCAAAAGCTGCTGGATCAGGTCTATAATTAGTGTAAATAAAAAATGAAAAACACGGCACTTTATATAATGCATTAGCTTTTTAGTGACAGCAGAGCGATGGTCAGGGAAATTGCAGGATGTTAATAAACACATCCTCCAAAGCAGACAGAACTGGAGAAACAGATAAAAGTTCTGGATATTTCAGTTGTAACAAATCATATTTTCTGATGGTTTGGGAAACCTTCTGGTTTTCCCACTGAAAGAAAAAAATTATTCAACCTGGAAATATTCCTTGTGAAGGATTCTCTTCCTCTGAAACTATCAGATAACACACTGTCGTCAGAGTCTGAATCAGAAATCTGTGGAGATAAACTGCATCTGTCCCTTCAAATTCCACTACAGATTCAATCTCTTGAACCATTTCAGAGAAAGAGGAATCCTTTTTCTCTTACGAGAAACAGATTTAAAAGAAGGGCCAAAACCTCCCCAAGAACCTGAGCTAAGCTTAATAAATTTTGTTTCTTTTTGATAAGAATTTCTGAAGAAACACATCTACAGTTGCAAGTAACAACCTCCCCAGGGACAGGCATAGCATTCTGACTAAGCAAAAACACTTTTCCAGCACCTTGTACTATTACTTACAAAAGTGGATCTCCCTTGCCCAGTAAAAGTACTCCAACAGCTGCAGAGGACTTGTCTAACCCTTGCTCCATGGTGGCTATAGGGACTACACCAAAGGGATCAGAAATAAAAGGTGGGTAGTCCAAAGAACCAGCTTTGGCCACAACAGTGTCACCCACCTGTGGCTGACCAAACTGCCAGCCTGCTGTGTGGTGGCAAAGGCTGCTTAATCTTTTTCTTTTTGTGGCCGAAGGAAGGTACAACCAAGGAACCAATACATTTTCCATGGTCAAGCCAAAAATGGTGCCCGATTCCCATGGAAGCTTAACAGTAATAGTAAAACAAGTAGGATGCAAAAAAGTAACTTTTTCCCAGAAAAAAAAAAACACAGGAAAAAAAAAACACTTTAAACATGTACTCCAGACAGTTTCTCCAATGAAAAAGTAATTTTAAGCAACTTTCAACAACTTTTTACCACAAAAGTAAAAAAGTGGCACACCCTTTTAAAATGTATAAAAGTCAGAACAGTCAACAAAACACTTTTTCCTAGCTTAAAAGTTAATCTTTTACAGAAAGGGGAAGCTTTCTGTGATAAAAAGTAAAGTGGATGTTTTTTATCCCTGAAGGGAACTTGTCTGCCATGCAATGGTGCAGTGTTAGCGGACCTTCAATCCTTGATGGCCCACAGAAAAGCACGCTCTTCTGTGTCAGGAAAGCTCTGAAGGGCTTGGCACCCGAACTGGACTTTTCGTCAGCTCAGCTTGAGCTGACTAACAGTATGGGTGAGTGGAAAGTGTCAAAGTTTTGGAAGCTGAACAACAGTTATATCCTTAGCAGGATACGACCCACATAGCTTAGGCTACACTGCAGCAATAATCATAATGATGAACATCAGAACTTTCTTCCCACACAGGAACCCTTTGTATAAGACTAACAGAATACAAATATTAATGGAATTAAAAATGAGGTTTACAAGAACTGGACCAAAGGTGGGTTTTGAAATAAGCTTCACTGTATAAACTGGGAAAACATCTCTCTCTCTCTCCTTCACCCATTTGTATGTCATTTTCACCTTCTACTAACCTTAGAATTTCATTCAAAAGGCAGGAAAAGGAGAACAGGGGCTGCCTCTCAGTATTTCACTGCGCAATTGCTTCTAGATTTTATATAACCAAGAATACAGTAGGACATAGCTAAACATTCTCCTGAGTCACCTAAATGTGGGCTAAATGTGATTCACCAAGACATAACTCATTGTGCACTACTTATTGAACACACCACTTATCAAAGCAACAATTTCTCAACAGTATAACACTGGAAAAGGACAGCCAAAAAACAAGGACCAGGCTACCAAAGTAAAATTAGTCTAAAGCTACACCTAAAATAAGCTTTTTAGGGGAAAAGGCCCCCTTAACCCGTCCCTAGATTTCAATATTGCCACACCAAGGGCACTCAAATGTAATGAAGGAGGTACACATTTAAGGAAGATACTACAGATGCCACAAATCTTTGTAACTGGGATGCCCTGGAGCTGTAGACAGAAAGAATGCGTGTGTGTGTGTGTGTGTGTGTGTGTGTGTGTGTGTGTGTGTGTGTGTGTGTGTTGGGGTGGTGCCTCTTAAAAGAGCACATTACTTCAAGCCTTTGATAAATCAACTTTGCAGTAGTAGTACATGGATCCATTCTGGCATTTTCCAAGCTACAGTTCAATGCCTAATCTGTATTCCCCTGGCTCACTGGGTTTTTATGTTTTGCCAATTAAACTTCTGCCTGCTTACAGTTAATACTATAAGTTTTAGACTCATGCCTACCACATTAGGAGGCAAACTCACAAGAGTTCTCATGATCAACAAGTAACAGCATGAAATGTAATTTTGTCTGTTGCAGACAGCAAATACAATAAATATAATTTTTATTAGCAGCCAACAACAATCTCTCTGGGATGAGAATCATACTAATCCGTATGTATAACACAATGGAAGGATAGATTAACAGGAACTCACAATCATCCGTTTAAAAGATGAAGCTTGTTCGTACACTAAAATAGGAACCTTTCTTGAGAAACAAAATAGTAACAAATGCATAAAACATCAGGTAAGGATATCTGCATACAGCTCTGAATGCAAGATGAATTAGGATTGATGCTGTAAGCATTAGATCATTTGGAATGCCAAATTTTCCCATACTGCTGACCTCACACACAGCCTCAACAATGTACTATTCTAAACCATTACTCCATGGCCTTCCCCACCACAAAACAAGACGTTATGTACTCACCATAATGTTCGATGTATGTAGTCCATCTCGCCTCACATTCTTACCCGTGGGTTTGGAGCTGAATGTCATCTCCGACTCGGCCAAAACTTTTCTAGCTCGAAGTCTTTCTATTGACTGGGCTAAGATGGTATCCCATGCTGCACTGCTCTATATCCCCAGAACACCAGCACTCATTCTCCGTGCATAACACCACCCAAGGAAAGGAAGAACAAACCAAGAGTGAAGGGAGCTCTGAAACCAGACCTAACCTCCAGATCTTCCAGGAAGGGGGAAGGAGGGGGGACAAGTAAGAATGTGAGGCGAGATGGACTATATACATCGAAAGTTATTGTGAGTACATAACTTCTCGATGTTATGTAGTCCAATCTCGCCTACATTATTACCCATGGGACAGCGTCCCTAGCACCTAAATCCTGGGAGGCTCAGTGGAAAATACTCCTGAGCACTGTGGAACCAAAGGAAGACCTGCCCCTAGATACCACATCCAACTTGTAAAGAGTAACAAAGGTGTGAGGAGATGCCCAAGTAGCCGCAGCACAAATATCATCGATAGACAACCTGGCTTGATAGGCTGTAGATGTAGATACAGACCAAGTAGAGTGAGCCTTCACCGGAAACGGTAAAACTTTATCCCCTGAGGAATAAACAAAGGAAATACAGCTGGAGATCCACCAAAAAGGAGACCCCATTCTGTTTTCCGAAAAGGAAACAAACAATTGATCAGATTTTCTGAGGTTTTTCGTTCTGTGCAGATAAAAAACGTAGTTGTCTGTGTACATCCAATTGATGGAATTTGAATTCTGCCTTGTTTGAGAACTGGGGAAAAAACACTGGCAATTCAATGGATTGATTAAGGTTACTGATTGATGCCACTTTGGGAAGAAAGAAGGGGTTCGGTCTAAGAGAAACCCTGTCCTTATGAAAAATCAAGTATGGGGGTTTGTTCCACAAAATAATACCAGACGAACAATAGCTATTAAAACAGCTTTTTGTTTGCAATAAATTCTCTCAAGAAGAAGAAAAAAGGGTACTTAGCCACAGCCAAGAGTGAGACCACGTCCGACCTACACGAGCGGCAAACGAGATCTGGGGATATAGAGCAGTGCAGCATGGGATACCATCTTAGCCCAGCCAATAGAAAGACTTCGAGCTAGAAAAGTTTTGGCCAAGTCGGAGCCGACATTCGGCTCCGAACCCACAGGTAAGAATGTAGGCGAGGTTGGACTACATAACATCTATTATTAGCACACCGAAAGGCTCAAGCTGTATTAGATCAGCTTTATTTTCAGATTTTCTCTTGATATTCTCTCTCTTTTGCTCTAATTTCATTATTTCTGTAAATTTCTTTTAACTACCTTTAACTGAATTTAATGTGGCTGTGTTTTATTAGGGCCTTTGCCTCTCAGATAATCACAGCACTGCATTAAATAGTCTTTTTCATCCTGTTCCTCTATATGCACCCACTACAGAGATTGTCGGTCCTTCCTTCTAAAGAATGCCACATAGCAGACACATATCAGACATATGACCACAGTGTAGCTGGTAAGAACCTTTAAGCTCAACTGAACTATAAGCAAGTTCACACTATACTTTCTGGCCTTTCTCGTTTCAGAATCCCTTATACAGTATATTTCTTGCTTAGTGTAGCTCCACTGTAATTCTTAAAGTTTGTCTACATCATCAGAAAGAAGAATAGCCACATCTCCACTTCCAGTTTTATTTGCTCATCTTCCCACTACTGCCTTACCTGAACACTACCTTTCTATCCCTATTGCCCACCAATTACTGCTAAGGGACACGGTTTTCAGAAAGATCTGATCCCCTCCCACCAACAAGTGTTTATCTAGGACTGATGCCACATTAGCTGCTGCTTTTAAGTATAATTTTCTTCTCATGACCAAATACCTGCTATGGATGTCTGAGTGCAGTTTATTTTTTTTAAGTCTTCTTTATTTGTTCAACAAATCATCAAAAATGCAAAAAAAAAAAAGTCAAAAAACCTTAGACATATCTACAAATGTAACTGTTTTCAACATACATACTTTTTTCCCTGTTGAATGTCATTTCCCTTCTCTGATACCTTTGTACAAATAAATTAATAGCAGATAACTAAATATTCAAAACATTCTGGCTGTGGTTCTTTTGATTATAAATCTCTAACTTCTTTGTCTTTTAATAGTCCACTTCCAGTCATACAGCTGGAAGGATTTACTTACTTTTACAGTTTCAACAACAAAAATAGCATTTTTATTATCAAGGATTCTCACCAATCCCAACATTATTCTCTAAATAGCTTTTATCACTCTCTATCAGCCTTCCTGTGAAGACTCTAACGGCAACTATAAAGACACAACTTTTGCCATGAAGTCTTCCTTGCAGTTCAACTTTCTCTTAACTTGCATTTCATCAATCACTGTAATATCTTTGTGTGTTGGAATTCTCTAAAGTTTCTCCCCGGGATTCATGAAGCTTGTGCCAGGCGCAGGCATAGCATAGGCAGTATCATGCCAAATATGGCCGTCGAGCGATTCAGGTACGATCCAATTCCACGTGCACTACTGGCATACCCAAGAACTGCGCAACCCTCGGCTTAGATATGCTAATCACCCCATGCGTAGTGTTGCACCATGCAAATGAAGGCATATAGTGATTCATGAAGTGGTGCAGGCATAGCGTAAGACCACGGAAATGTAAACCAAAAAACACGGTTTACATTTTCCCAAACAGAACATCGGAGCTATGGAAGCGGGCCAGACCCATGTATCACAAAGTTAACATATGCCAATGGCATAAGAAAAGATGCACAACACCTAAAAAACAACATTTAATGTCATGTCCACAGTAACGCACAGCACAACCGCAGGGCATGTGTGCGGAAACTGTAACATAAAGAAATAATATAAAAATGTCATAAAATCGCAACGTAATAGAAATCAGGTTTACACCATAATACACAATGGTAGGCATGGAACACCACAACCAAGGTGCAAGGGTTGCTAAGGGCCTGCGATAGTGTCCGGCGCGGTAACTATGAATTAGTAGTCAATGCCATGCAAATGAGGCAGATAATACTGAATCGCAAATGTCCCGCCGGATGAAGGTTGTACCATACGGCACAGCGGTATAACACCGAGGAGTGGCTCAGAGGAGATACATGACATCAGCAGAGGGGTGTGCCACCGTAGCAGTAAGCACATTGCAGCAATGCAAATCTGGCCTGTCCATTGCTAAGCAAAGCTGCAGGACAGGGGTGGGGAGGAAGGTATAGAATTGTTTAGCTGAGAGCACACATGGTTCCCAAAAGCGCATGTGTACAGGGATGAAAATGTGCCCGAAACCCAGTAATCGGACGCATGCGCCGCGAACAATAGCACAAACAGGAAGGTCAGGGGAAGAAAAGAAGGAAATGCTGAAGTAGGGTAATTGGAGTACTAATGAGCAATCAACACCAATCAATTCACGATGGCCAATCGATGGCAGCTGACAAGTCTGCTTGCAGAAACCTGCAAAACAGGATAGGGGAGGCACTGGAATGCAAAGAAAGGAGGGGAGGCATTGGATTGCAAAGATAGGAGACCTGACACAGCAGAGCAAAGTAAACCGACAGTAGACCGGCAGTAGCACACAACACAAGATAGCCAGGTCCAGGAAAGTACAAATGAAAGTAGGCTGCTGGATGCATGCCAGAAAATGGTAGGTGCAACGTGCAGAAATGTAAAGAGAAGGTCAAGAGGTAATCCACGGCAGCCAAATGTAATTCAACACCAAAGGCACCACAATAGTAGTTCCGGTAGTAAAACACATAAGATACCCTGTAGCTACGATCATACATACACACCCTATGACATCATCGGTGTTCACAGCACAATAGTATAAAGTGTGAAAGCACCCTAAACACACCTGTGTATTTCTAAACACTGCACCATAGGTGTAAACACACGGGGAACTTTTAAAATGTACATGTTGGGAGCTGCCATAGCTGTGATTCATCAGCATGTGTTAGACACTGATGGTGTTGTGGAGGATGATGCCGACAACCACCGCAGGCCTCGGAGAAGAAGGAGAGTGTTCAGACCAAGGGTAACCTATCAGGGGCTACATGACCTGGAGATAGTAGAGCATTACAGGGCGGACAGGGACATCTTACAGCAAATAGTGGAGCTGTGCCGGCCACGCCTGAGAACCAGAAACAACAGAGGGGAACCCATCCCAGTGGACATGAAGGTATGTGTAAGCCTGCAAATACTGGCCACAGGTACCTTTCAAAGGCCAACTGGAGATATAATGGGGATCTCACAGGCATCAGCATACAGGGTACTACACCAGCTCCTGGATGCCATGTTACCACATGCCAATGAGCAGATCTCCTGAGTTCGGGGAAAGTATGAGTTGGCCAGCAATATGCACCACTTCCACTGTGTGGAACACTACCCGGAGGTACTGGGTGCAATAGACTGCACTCGCATACAAATCAAGTCACCACCCGGTGAGCATGGTAGGAGCTACATAAACCGCAAGGGATTCCACTCCATCAACTGCCAGGTCGTGTGCAATGCCCAGGGCATTATCATGGATGTGTGTGCTGGCAGCCCTGGAAGCTACCATGACTCCCATATCTGGCATGCCTCACAGCTGTAGCAGGTATTTGTCAGGGGGGACATCCCACATGGCCATCTTGTGGGGGATGCTGGCTATGCACTGGAGCCGTGGATGATGACTCCCATCAGAAATGCATACACACCCATGCAAGAACGCCATAATGAGGCACACGCACAAACCAGAATCATCATAGAGCGTGTGTTCGGGATTCTGAAATCACAGTTCTCGTGCTTGGATACATCTGGTGGAGCCTTGCAGTACTCTCCAGGCACATGTGCCCACATCGTCATAGTATGTGCCATGCTACATAACATGATCCTGTGGAAGCAGCTGCAGCGGGGACAAAATGGTGAAGGCCCTCATAGCCCACCACAATTGCCAAGGCCATTACAGGCACAGAGGGATTCAGACCATGAACACACTGTGCCAGCCCCAGTAAGCAAACGGAGGCGTGCCCAATATGCCTACGCCTTGGCAAAGAGGGAATGTATACCACATACTCTGACAGTGTAGGCCCCTACGGACTGACACCTCTCCACCTGCACACACAGTAAAATGGATGGCACACAAACATGACCACCTGTAAATTGCAATGTATAGGTGGCCCAATGTGCGACTCCTACATAGGCAGCCCTCAAACATTGTACACACAACAGCTAGTGGAAAACGGAATGTCAACACCTGAACAG
Source organism: Protopterus annectens (assembly GCF_019279795.1). Classification (NCBI taxonomy): domain Eukaryota; kingdom Metazoa; phylum Chordata; order Ceratodontiformes; family Protopteridae; genus Protopterus; species Protopterus annectens. The sequence goes on along the minus strand of NC_056736.1, from coordinate 413,172,763 downwards.
TACATGAGCCTATCAGCATATGGTGGTGCTGTGTGCCTGTCACGTTCCCCGCCAGATATATATATATATATATATATATATAGATAGATATCTATATATATATATATGTACACATATATGCATATATATAATACAGATAGAAAGGGCAATACATATATATATGTACACATATATGCATATATATAATACAGATAGAAAGGGCAATACAGTGATATATGTTGATATATATGGATTCAGCGATATCTGCAAATATACATAGATAGGTCAACGACATTCATAACACCTTGGAGGAACAAATAAATAGGATACCGCCAACTATGGAATGTGTAACATACCGACATGCGTAACCACGAGGCTGAAAGAATGATAGAACACAGTACCGGAACAGTACAGCCGCGAGTAATAGTATGATGATATGAAGGGACATTTAGTCACTGCTGACGGTGTTCCGGTCCACATAGGTACTGTGTTCAACTGTGTTTGTGAGTGCCGTAGTCTGTGTATGTGTGCGTTGAGGGTGCCGTGTGCGCCTCCGTGTGACTAATGTGTGTGTGTGTCCGCAATATGTGTCTGTTAGTGCCAAGTCAGAGGTAGAACAGTACGGTAGGTGTGAGTATAGCTAGCCATAGGCATACGGTTACCCCCTGTCCCACAGTAGGAGGGACAGCCCCACCCTGGGCAGGTGTGTCCTGACATAAAACAGTACAAAGGGCAAACGTCCGAGATTTTAGGACATTAATATGTCCCATATATAATGTAATAGTCGTATTTAATAGTTATGCCTGTATGTAAGAAACGTAAATGTTACACGCAATATGATAAGTAGCCAAAGTCCCACAACAATAGGTATGTATTGAGGATAAAAGTATGTGCTAACCTCTGTACTGACCGTGGCTACGTGTTGGCCTGTAAACACCGCTGTTTGTCCCGCAAGTGTCCAACAATGACCATATGAAAAGGTGGCAACCCATGGCAAACAGGTTCTTTTGCCAACACAACCGCAATGACTGCAAATATCTGGGACAGAAATACAAGGGATAGCTGTCACTTACACATATCCCTTGATATATCGCTGCAATTCCGGAGGTATATAAGTATCAACCTCACTTGCAGACGATATAGAAACCAACAACGGCCCAATGTACAATCCCGTAACATAAGTCTACTCACTGTTAACTCTCTAATTAGGGACGGAGACCACACACATATATATGGAATATGTAGAAATGCAAGCCCCACAAACCTGTATATGCTACGTACACCCACCAACATCCCCCACACTAGAAACTAAAGCAATACAGACTGTAATAGCAGCACAAACATCCAGTCAGTCAATTACATCTGCAGAACCCTCAACATACCATGTGAGAGACAATTAAAGGCGTCATGCAAAATTGCAGGCATTGTATAATGGAACAAACAGCCATGTTACTGGTTTTGTTTGCAATAGTCCGTTATCAGACGTTGGGATGACAGGTACACCCACATGTTGAACCACATACTTTAGCTGTCACACACAATCCACGGGGGACATGAATCCAAAGTATACTTGTCTCCATGCATAGCAGTTGCAATTACACATAACAAAACACAATACAGGCCGTCTCCCCGAAGGTAGGGCAAATAGGCAACGCCCAAGTGGAGAATTCAATTATACCCCACTGTTGCAGCGTAACTGGTGAATGGAGTAGCTGCACAGCTGATATGCAAGTAATTAGTCACTCGGGAACACCAATTGGCGGGATGAAACCACATGTTACAGGTATCGATGTATATAAGTATGACTTGCCAGACATTCAAAAAGTATGCCCATACCGAATACCAGTTGAAACACTGTGAGAGAGATAGAGACGAAACTCCGTAACGATAACAAGGTATGTAGAACACCCGATATGTAAGGTTATGTATAGCATGATCTGTATTGATTAGTTTTACTGTATGTATAGCCTGGTTTGCATTACTTAAACGTGTCCACAATGCATAAAGTGGGAAAAGGTATTTATGTAGTGAGGTCTTGCTGAGCATACTAACGCTTGTAGAAACTGTGCGTCCAGCAGTGGGCCACAAGGTACACATCACAGACACCACAAGGGATGCTACATGAGGGCTTTAAACAGAATAATTTCATACAACCCGCCGTCAGTGGTAGGGTATGTCCAACAAGTACGTGCCGTAGCAGGGGATAGTATATGTTGACATACTGTCACAGCACGCATGTGTATGGGAATATAAATGACATATCTAAGGTGGTCCCACTGTGCAAGTATGCTTTGCATTATGGGATACTATGTGAAATATGTGTAATGTATAGTATTGTAGGTAGATATGACAGATATTCTACACAGCATAACAGGCATATCATGCATACCAAAGGTATCGTCTATTGGCATGTACAATAACAGGATACATATGGCTTGCAGGCATGGGACATTGTAATAGCATGACAGCTAATCTAAATGGAAGGGCTACCAAGTAACCATGCACAAAGGACATGTAATAGCTTCACAGGTGCATAGTGGGGTACTATGCAGTCTGGCAAGTCCATGTGTAAGCACAACTACAGTGTTCACACCAGTGGCACCTCTCTAGGGTAGTGTCCTGTGAACAGCAAAGCCATGTGTCACCTGCACCTCTGCACAGTACAGCCACTGCAGTGATCCCAGGCCTACATGTGTCTCTCAACCACCAAGGGAGGTATCACATGAACAGTACTACTGAGTGTCCCTGAGTGATGTACATAGGACTCATGTTCCAAAGCATGGTGAGTGTCCGGTTTGGGAATGTAACCCTCAAGCACATCCCACTCATTGTGGCATGTGTGCACATATCCATGAGCATGTTGCTCACAGTGTCTTTTGCTTATGTCGCGTATGAGGAGTATATCCATTAATAATGTTGTGGACATGGGCCCTGTCTGATCAGCAGAGGTCACCCCTGAGTATGTAGTATGCAAATGTGTACAGATGTGGTGTCCGTAGTGCAGCTGCATACTTAAACTGTCGGAGCTCAGTAAACGTCATGGTGTGTTAATGTTGTGGTATGTAAAGCTGCAGCTGTTGTGTAAGGTACACCCTAAATGGGGTGGTGTACCCCTGAATGTGTGTAGAAGTCTTGAGTTCAGAGGTACAATGGGTGCCTATGCACCAGCTACACACCCAGTACAGATAAGTGTGGCCACGTAGAAGGATATCTATGCCACAGTGGCAATACGGTAACCACAGGAGTGGGTGCGACATGTGTGTACTGCAAACATGTACAATGCGATATGTATGTAGGGGACTACCACCCATGTGATAGTCAGTGGGTGAATGGTGTAATGCAAAGGTGATGTTCATGCACCTTGTGTCATGCAGCTTGACGCCATGATAGTCATATCGGGTATCTGTCACAGTGACACCCGTATGGATGGAGTCAGTATCACCTGGTGGAGCAATCATGGCGCTTTGTATGCAGGGGTTTGTAAAGCTAGGCAGGGAAAGTCCCCTGTGCTAGCCTGTACCGCAGGGAAGCATATACTGAACATGAGGGGCCCTATGACTGAGGACTGTGGTATGCCAAATGGAACTGACATGCAGTAGGTATTATGGTATGCTGGCCTCACTGTGTATGTCCTGTCCATGAGCCACATTGCATAACATCCTGAGACATAGGGTACGATGTGCAGGTGGATGTGTATGTTGTCAATACCAGAATGGTGCTGAAAGGCAATGAGAGGACAATGTAGGATGTGTGGACTCCCGTACAATCAGCAACTGCCCTGCTAATTGTATGAAAGGCGTTCACCAGGTGTAGAGGCCATGCTCTGCCCCTAACAAGCCCAACCTGGGTGGCATCAAAGGACGGGAGCCCAACAATGTCTCTGTGAATGACGTCCTTGATGATGTGCCCCATAGCCATGCAGAACAGTCTCGTCAGGTGTGTAGGACTATAGTCCCACTCGTGCATTGTGGTGCCACCTGTATGTAGTGTGATAAATGCTGCTGTGTGCCATTCAGGGGCTACAATGTCTGAAACAAGGCTATTTCTGAATATGGTGACCTAGTGGGGAGACATGTCATTCAGAGGTTTGTGGACATCACAGCCTGGGACGTTGGAAGGTGACATGGGGCCAGTGTCCCAGGACATATAGAGTGCAGGTTAGTACTGTGTAGGTGTGACCACAGGGACACCACAATGTTCCTGTATGGATTGTGGCCCTGTAGTGAGTGAGAGGGTGTAATGTTAGCATTGAATCCATCCTCCAGCATGTTGCCAACGTCACCGGGGTCTGTAATGTTCCTGAGTGACTGTTGTATGTGACAGCAGATGTGGGTGTTGCCATCGACTACTGACATACCACCATAATGCCTGGTGGTACACCCCAGAATGTGTCGCAGTAATGTTTACGTAGCTAGTCTTGGAGTACGTGATGAGGGATCCTGTGGCCCTACCAAGGCTGACCAGTGAGCTACCCCACCCATGGGAATGTACACCACTGTGCAACAGCCTACACCTGTTGTTGTACATCATATGCCCATGGAACATGACCACCAGAGTGGTGTCGTTATCTGGTGTGTACCATCATGGCTGTGTGGAATAGCATGATCCATGCAGTTGTGTACATGCTAATGAAGTGCACTGGGGTATGTTTCAGCATTTGTATGTGCGTCGTCCATATGCACGGGTGTCATGACGTTAACAACCGCTGTCAGAAGACGTCTGTAGTAGGTGTTGTAGTACTCATGTACTGTGTATGCTGTGATGGGTGTGGTGCCGGGATGTGGCTAACAAGGTTGATTAGCATATGTTCGGAATCCACCAATGCGGGGATAACCCCAGGTGTGTAACACCAGTCACATGGTGGTAGTGTTCATGGCAAGGTTAATTTTGGTCTTGGAGGTGGTGTGTATGGGTTGATCCAGCAGAGTGGAGGTTATGACTCATGGATGTGTCGGTACATGAGTGGCTATCCCAGTTAAGTGTGGGGTAGTGTCAGTCACACATCAGTAGTAGCTGTCTGAGCCCCACTGTCCAATACACCAACAAATGAGGTATGCTAACCGTGGGGTATGATGTTGAATCTGTAGCTTGTTACAATGTGTATAGCCGTCCCGGACACAGTTAGTTGCACGTGAAGCACCTCTGATGCATTGTGCTAAGTAACTAGCCAGGATGTGTGCACAACATAGTGGGATATGGGAACCCCTCAGCTGTGTGTGTGCCGGTCCAGGTATGTGCCTAAAAGGTATGGTCCGTCTATAACCTGTCATTGCAGGTGTGCTCTGCAGAGCCTAGAGGCAGGTCCCAGTCACTTCAGAGATATTGGAGTGGTGCATTATAAGGTGTGCTTGCCTGCGTGCGTCACAGAGGAAGATGCAAGCATTGTGTCACATGACCCCATGTCGTGCTTGCCAGTTCCCGTTCTGCCGGGGACTATTATTGGAAACTGTGCAAGACAGGCAATATAGAAGCAGCAAGAGCCTTACATGTGATAATCCACAAAAAAGTGTTGCAAGAGAGACAAACCAACCACGAAATGAATCCAATAAGTGCAGTTTATTCAGGTACAGCGTGTTCTTGTTTCACGCTGTAGATTCTTGTTTCACGCTGTACCTCTTTTTGTGGATTATTGGTCGTTGTTCGAGTTGCTTCACTCAATTCTTTTGGTTATTTGTTGTTTTCGAGCCTTACATGTGAGCTGTACACTCCCAGGGCTGACAGGTGCAAGTCATCTGTGCCACAGCATTGTGTTTGACCGGGTCAGTCAAAGCGGACAGATACCAGATGCCTGTGGAATGACAATAGGAGCATAGGCAACTGTTGAAGTGACACAGTCGGTCGTTGTACAGTGGTATCATGTCCGAATGAATGCATAATGCTCCCCAGGGCTTGGCCCACACCCTCAGGGCTATAAGACTGGTGAGCTACTGCATGTCCCTGCACACGTAGTCTGTGAAGTGGCATCTCAGGTCAGTCATACTAACATGGAGAATGACAGTCACATCATACCTAGTGAGGTGTGGCATGGGTGCATAGGTTATGTTGCAGAACCATTTACCAGACAGCAAGATGTAAGTGACTATTGCCTTGTGTAGCCTGCTGTGTGGAACTGCAGTGTGACTCCCTACAGAGTCACCTATGACTGGTGTGTTGTGAATGTTATAACTCCCTATTGGCTGTATGTGATGGGCACACATGAGTCTGTGGGCTATAAGTTGGTGATGTTGTTTTCCATGATGGGGGCCACCTCTGGTGCCTTCACAGAATATGGAGATGTACTGCACAAGTTGTCCTCGTAGGTGTGGCCTGTGGTGGAGATCATGTGAGACTATGTGATGGGTGGGGTGTGTTGCGAATGTTACACATCCCCACATGACTGTCAGGTGCAGTCAGGGTTGGTGACAGCATTACCCCCAGCCATAGCTGTCAACCTCCTGTCCCCAAAATGAGGAACATTAGCCCTCATAATGTGTGACAAATGGGCAAAACGTGGAACACTTACTACTGGATTACTAACAGCTTCAACTAGGAAGGGCATATGATGGCTAAAATAGGCTGGTTTTACGTATAAAAAAGATATTCTAATGAAATAATATGATTCCCATCTATTTAGCCATGGCTAGCAGTTAAACAATTTCCAACAATGAATGTGTGACAGACCCTTTCAATGTGGAACCTTGAGGAACATGCACTTTTTAAGACCCCAAATGAGGTACGTGCCTTGTAATGAGGTACACTTGAGAGCTATGCCCCCTGCACGGCTGCAGAAGTGCATCCCCCACAGGCTGTAGTGTCGTATGTTAGGAGGTGAGCATTGAACGTGTACATGAGACAATTGCTCTATTGCCACATGTACGACATATCCATCATATAGACAGGCAGTAGCACTGGTACGTGACAGTTGGACATGCCTGTATATACAACCATCTCCCACAGGATATGTGCGTTACGTGTGTACAACAGCTGTTATACCATAAGCAAGCTGGGAAGTGTAGGACAGCCAGTGTACCTGTGGGAAATGGTGTGGAATGGGTGCTATATTAATCAGTAGGTCATGACATGCTCACAAGTTCTGAACAAGTGTCTAGCATGACCATACAATACAGATAGGGTGTTGGATAATATCAACCCACAAGTGGTGATGACAGTCATTATGGGTGGCACCACACTATAACCCTGCTGAGTATGGTGTGCATGTCCATGAACCATTATCACTGTAGATGTTAGCAGTACAGATGTACAAGACAGCACGGATGTTTGATTACAAATACCTTTGTATGTCACAGGAGTGTTCCACCAGTGGCCTGTTGACAGACTCACAACTACAAAAGGTGCAAGAGTGACATGTGCATATCACACCAATGCCAGCTACAGTAGAACAGGGTTAATGTGTTGTACTCCACCCTCATTGTAGCCCATACCACACAGACAAATGTTAGGCATCTGTGTATGTAAGGCTGTGAATGGCCATGACCTACAAGTATAGATGTGTCAGTGTTGTGAACAACATACAGAATGGGCTATGTGGGTGAGGTGTGTGACATATGTGCACAGTCTGATGGATGATACCAGCATCGTCACCGCTAGGTGAACATCCCTGTACCCATTAACTACTACCTAGGCTGTGGTCAACATTATGGATACTGTGTAAGGGATAGTGCTGTGCAGTGCACCCCCGACTTGGTGACGTCTCCAGGCCACGTAGGTAGTCATATGAGGTACTCATGTCATGTCAGGGTGCCATCCATGAGCACGGAGATCACTGGACAGGCATATACAGCACTGTGGTGACCAATATTGGATCATATACCACCTTTAAGGGGTAATGGCCATGCGTGGATGGGCGATACCAGCCTTCACAATCCTCACCTCCACTATACAGCATGCTGTCTACCTTGCAGAAAGACATTTGCTACACCATGATGATGGACATGCTACATGTCCATATCCTGATCTGTAAGACATATGTCATGGACAGCCACCGTCCTAATACTAGGATTGCCACAGGCTGGACAGATCCCTGTGCCATATATGTGACATACTCCCGCCATACCATGCAACCCTGTCCATCAAAGCTGCACATGTCATCCCAGTCATACATGGTGTGATGGCCGCATGGTAGATGTACTATCAACTGACTGGATCAGTAATGTGGCACTGATGCACCTTGCGGTGGCATAATGGCTGTCGGTTACAGCTTGGAAACCTTGCCCGCACATGCTATGGTTGATAACCATCCCTGCGAATGACGCCTGACTAGCCATTGTCCCATGTCTATCACATGTGCAACACAGGCGATCCGTGGCAGGATGTTGAACAGTTGTACAGTGCTGTGTAGATGTATATGGCAAAACACATGCATGTACAGGTGTCCATGCGTATGTGTGCATTGTCACTGCTCAAGTCCATTACGGCTGTGTCTGTGTTGATATGTGACATATACACAGCATCAAGGTCAACAGCATTACCGTGGACACATCCAGGCATGTGCAGATAGGTAAGAACACAAATGCAGGCAAACAGACATGCCCACAGCAAGACAGTATTCACATGGAGTATGAACACTGTAATGAGGTGACACACATATATGGTGATAATATCCAATGCATAATGGGTGTGACATGTGTGTGACACAAACACATCAGTCGTATCAGTGTCATGATGCTTTGCAAAGATAACTGTGCAGATGTAGTAGATGTCATAGAAATGTATGTGCAGCAGTATCTCTGTACATCTCTGAAACTGTGACTTGTCACCATCATTATGTCTTACAGATAATGCCCCGTACACGCCTTCCAGCATACAGCCGCCAGGAGGATGATGTCCTCATCCCACAGCTCCATGAGAACTATGACTTGTTGTTCAGCCATGTGCCACAGCATGCCCAGCAGCGGGATGACCTGTGGCAGGATCTACACAGGAGGGTGAACGATGTGGGTGGCCATAACCGCACCTACCAGCAGGTGCGCAGACACTGCATGGACTTGATACGACATGCAAAACAGCGTGCCACTGCAATCGCCAGGGAAGAAGGTGGAACAGGTGGTGGGCCACCAACCCAGCCCCCACTCACACACACCGAGGAGCTACTGGCCAGTCTGGGGACACCCAGGGAACAGCATCCACAAACACTAGCTGCCATCGTGGAGGTGGGTATCTCCCAACCAATGAGCCTGGAGTTGCCTGGTAAGTCGGTACTGCACATATGGCTATTATATCCCATTTAGCTGCATGTGTCACTGTACATTATGTAAAGTAACAACATATGCAAGGTATGTGGACACACATGCTGCATACTACAGTATGCTACTCTGTGTATGCACACATGTGCATACTATATGCTATTACACAGGTGAATGTGTTAACATGCACAGTGCACCCTGTGGCTGTCATACAGTCATGGATAATGTTCATACTGCTGTGTCACCCCTATACAGGTATCTCTGGCGTGCTGCACAAACATGAGTCCGTTGCAGGTGAGACTGTCATCAGTATCAGGCATGTTACAGTGTAGATCTATTTGCCATGTGGCCAGTTAACACTTGCACACTTGATGTTTGTTCCAGTCACGATATACAAGTCGCATCACCCATCATTCACACAGGCCACCCATGTGCAATATATACAAAAGAAATGATGCACCGACTTGAAACCACAGTACTTATCATTGCGACATGTGTGGTCAGCTGTGCATACAACGGTGGAGGTGTTCTACAATGGAGGCATATGTAGTATGCATTGGAACAACATGTGTGGTACGCACACAGTACCACACAGTGAGCTGTGATATGGGCAGCACACAGGTGTCACCATTGTGTCATATGCCCCTGCATTGGGTGCACACATTGTGATGTGCCACCTGACATGTCCCAGACACGTAGTGTTCCGTCTGCAATATTGTCACACTATCGCATGACCTATACCCCACATACCAAACATACAACCCGTTGTCTGCATAGTCCTGTGGATTGTGACATATCTGACATTTATGGGTGTATGTCATTTGGGACAACACAGACATGGGAGATAGATGTGTACTGTTATCCTGTTCTGGGCCACATGGTGCATCACGGGGATGCATGCATACTACCATGATTGTGTGAACTGCATGGCTACTGATATGACACCTGCTTGCTGTAGTGTGCACCCCAGGGAGGTATGCTTACTAACACTATTAATGTCCGAGTTGCATGTCCTCTGCTGTATCACAGGCATGCTGCATGCCATCTGTCAAATCACATGCATGGTGTGTGTGTGTGTGTGTGTGTGTGTGTGTGTGTGTGTGTGTGTGTGTGTGTGTGTGTGTGTGTGTGTCTCTGGGTGTGTTGTGCTTTACAGTATTTCTTTGCATTCACAGGTGATGTAGGTGCGTTAACCTCCTGCGGTCCATCTGATGTTAGTGTCCCCACAGATACTAGCGGTGGTGAACATATGCATGAGGTACAGGCAGGGTTGTCAGGGGCTGAATCTGTGCCAATGGTTACCATCCCAGCTATGTCCCCCTCTTCCCCGCACAGAGTTCTGCTGCCAACACATACCGCATCACCAGTGGCCATAGAGGAAGGACAGTCAGCGTCTGTTAACGTGGAACAGGAACGTGTGGTGGCTACAGAAGGTGTGTCTACACACCATGGTGTCAGTGTAATGCCTGCAGATGTGCCATACAGGCATGTGGCCGGTGCTGCTCGTAGGAGGACCTCTGGCAGACATGCACCTGCAGGACAGAGCGCAGCAGCTGGTATCACCAGACGCATGTTCCAGACTGTAATGGCGGCACAGGCACATGCTGAATGGCAGAACAGAGAAGGGCAGAGGCTGCAGAGGGCTGCTATCCGTACCCTAAATGACAACATCCAGGCATTGGCAAATGCTCAACAGCAGATTGCTGATGTTCTGGATAGGCGATTGGGTGACCTGGTCGGAATCCTTAACCATGGCATGGCAATCCGCGTGCGTGAGCTGTCTGTGCTGGAACATCTGGTAGGAGTGAGGCGTAGGCCACGTGGATGAAGGCCAGCAACACCACCTAGTGTAGGTCGACGTGAGTGTGCCACCTCACATGCTCGCTCCCATAGTGCCGGTAACAGTAGCAGTGCAGCTGGTGCTGTGCTGTCCACACCAGGACACAGCAGGCCACGTGGACGTGGCCCTGGACATTCTCAGCAGGGATTCGGTTCCAGCGGACGTGTGTCGGACAGTAGCCAATCTGTACCTCCACCTGGTAGTGTCCGTGCAACCCCAGGCAGGCACAGGTCACGTGGCCGTGGACGGACACAGTGAGCTGTACAACCTGGTCTGTACAATCTGGAGCTGTCAATTATACCCCGTGTAGGCCTCACAAATGGCAGAACTGTGTACACACATACACGCACACAGCAAACACAACTGTAGGGCTCCACAACATCCACATGCATTCTGAACAGACATGTCCAATCAAATCACCGGCCCTTACACACACACATGATGTCATCCATTGGTGCAGCCTATGCCCCTGGCAAACATATCACCCTGTGCATATGATGAAGCCTGTGCCACATCCCCATCATCCACACCATTGGTGCAGGGATATGCTCAAATATTCTGATGCACAGGGTGAACAGAATAGTGAGATGTGTATGTAATATTACCTGTGTATGCATAGTGAGGGATGTGTATGTTGCAGTGGTTGTGTGTGAATACTGAGAGATGTGTATGTGACATAGGTTGTGTACTGTCGATATGCACCGGTCATACCATGTAGTTCAGGTGCAGCATGCATTGTGATGTGTTCACGGTATGTGTCTCGGTTACATCTGTAGCACCATGTTGGTTGTGATACCCTGGTTCCCTCCTATGGTGTACTTGCATGTGCCTACAGGTAGCAGTGTTTGCAGTCCCCCACGTGTAACTGTGGATTACTCACAGGCACATCTGGCAATATCAGCATGCTACATGTACCCTCAACCTGACTGTTGGAAACACCAACATGACACAGATGTCCGCACATATACTGCACCTGACGCATGTGGTCAGTAGCACAGGCTACAGTGGACAGAGACGTGACATACATAGCAGGACACATTACAGGTATGGTGACATGGTGCAGGGGTTGTACACAGCGGTCTGGCCAATGATGATGTGAGGTGTCACTTGGTAGCTGGAGGCCACACTGTGTAGCAGTAGGACCCTGTAACAGTACGGGAACATGGCCACATTCACGGGGTGTACACCACTATAACGCACACCCCATAGTGTTGAGGTGGGGACCCTTGCCTATGTGGTCATCACCCTCACAGTACAATACACCCACACGACGTGTCACAGAGAAGGAACATGCACAGGTAGCCAGTATGGCTGGGACCTATGGCATCAACAGGGTAGTGCACTGCATCACCATTACGGGTTAGTCACCACGTGGGGTTAGTGATCATTTCTCACTGTATATTAGCAAACACGCTCACACCAAGCACCAGACATACATACACACACACAGACACAGTGGTGACCACACGTGTGTATACAGACAGCCGACGTGTGTGTGATGCACCACACCAGCCGACGTCATGCTTCCCACACTGACGTATGTACAAATCTCTACAACGGTGTACAGGGATGTGTAACAACTGGGACATAATCCTCACGATATGTGGCATCTCTGGTCACACATTCGGACACACATGGCAGTGCTGGGAATGATACACCTGCCATATGATGACACGTTTGATAGACATGCAGCGGTATTAATTGCATTATGTGTACCAACGCTATGTCTGGCAATTGTGCTGCTATATGCACATGGGAGGTTGTAGGTGTTACAGGTGCCATGTGACATATAGATGGTAACACCTGACCGCTGTGTATGCGTTATGTCAGCACCGTCACGTAACAGTGATATAGCATACTGTTTGCACATGGCATGATAGGATGGTGTGTGACAACTGTGAGCCACCCCCTGCACACATACATCTACACAGGTGGTTCACCACTTTATGTACACACATCCCTCCATACGTGCTGTTTGTATGTCACGGTATACAGGTGTCAATGATGGGGCTGCATTGCAACTGCCATAGTTAGGTGCAACTATGTTACGGACATCGGCCACTGCACATGCATGGTTGCTGCATGCACAGTACAGATGTCACGTGTCTTCTGTTGCCATGTTTGTATCCATTGCTATTGTTGGACATGTGTGTTGACATACATAACACATGGACTGTGGTATGATATCACGGGCGTCACAGACGACCAGTACAAGGGTATGAGTCCCGGTCAACATTGCTACCCCCTGTAGTGTGAGCATTCAAAAGACATGGACCCACCTTCCATTTGCGTGCGTAGCATTCCTTAGGCCACTGTTATGCACGGGGTACATCAAAGGCTATGCTATGTATGTATGTATGTGTTGTGTGTGCAGTCCATGCACACATCCACACAATCACATGTATGACATATCCAGACGTGTGTTCATTGGTGTACAGCAACAGTCGTGTCACAGCTGTGTAAGGGCCGTGGTATGTCTTGAGCTGACCTGTTCATGTATACTGGTATCATTGCAATGCATAACACCTGTTGGATCCCTATCGGTACATGTGTACTCTGCACAGCTGGTGTACACCTCTGTACAGCCCAGTGGTCATGTGTCACATGGTGTTGTGGTACTGTAAGGCTGTGTATTGCTGCACCGATGACATGGTGATGACTTGACAGCTACAGTGTACACTGCAGTGTGTACGTGTGTGACCTGCACCTGTGACAGCTGTGATGGCAGCTGAGTGTGTACAGGTCACTGCATGTGTGTGACCGCCCTGTGCGTGAGGACAGTTATACCTTACTGTGCCCTTCTGTGTGTACACTCCATCTGCATGCACAACAGCCCTTTGCAACAGCTAAGTGTGTGAGCATGCCCAGTATGCTGTTGTGTAGATGGACACACAGTACAGTCCATGTATGCAGTTGTGTAGATGGACACACTGTACAGTCCAAACTGAGACCTTCCGTGTTTACACTCCATCTGCATGCAAGACGGCCCTTTGCAACAGCTAAGTGTGTGAGCATGCCCAGTACTCCGTTGTGTAGACTGACACACAGTACAGTCCGAACTGACGTATATTACCAGGTGTGCGGCCATGGCCAGTGACACCTTGTGTCGGTGATGTCCCTCTGTGCATGGGCATGGCCGTTGACATCCTGTATTGCCATGGTGGTCATCCAGGCAACAGATTTCCGTATTCAATGTCAGGATGGATGCCTACCGAGTACACACTGGGTGACTATCTTGAAGGGTGTACTGTCTGTGGTGCATACTGTGTCTATGTATTGTTGTTGTAGTGCTCCATACATGTATAGTTGCCCCGAGTACACCACTGCCGTGTGTTTGTGTACGTCTACCGTGGGACAGTACTATGTCTGATCGTACACACACTATACAATCCCTGCCGGCGTCCTGGCATTTGCGGATGATGGCACGCGCCTAGAAGAATGCCTGTGGGACTGCTGTGTTTAGTAATCTCGGTAGCGCATTCTGTAAATGCGTCATGCTGTAGTGTGATAGGGTAGTTAGGTGTATGTTCGACTCCCAGCCCTGCCAAGTGTGTGTGTGTGTGTGTGTGTGTGTGTGTGTGTGTGTGTGTGTGTGTGTGTGTGCATGCTCCCGTCCACCTGGGGACTCAGGTTATGCTTTTAGACGCTTCACACCACAGATATATCCTGCTGACGTCTTTGCCTTTGCGGATGTCGACACGCACCTAGAAGAATGCCTGTAGGACTGCTGTGTTTAGTAATCTCGGCAACGCGTTCTGTAAATGCGTCATGCTGTAGTGTGATAGGGTAGTTAGGTGTATGCTCAACTCCCAGCTCTGCCAAGTGTGTGTGTGTGTGTTTCCAGCTGCATGACAACAGTACATTGCTTTTACAGTATTCACTCACCATAACATCTGTGCGGCGTCTTTGCCTTTGATGCCGCCATCTACACGCTAGACGTATGCCTGTGTGATTGCCGTGATCTACTAATCACGGTTGCACGTTCTGTCACTGCGTAATGCTGTTGTGTGGTACAGTGGTTACGTTCATGTTCTGCTCACAACCCTGCCACGTGTGTGTGTGTGTGTGTGTGTGTGTGTGTGTGTGTGTGTGTGTGTGTGTGTGTGTGTGTGTGTGTATGTCTGTATCTATATACACACACACACATATATATATATATATATATATATATATATATATATATATATATATATATATATATATATATATATATATATAATTTCTGCACATAACTCTGCTCTTGCATGGACAGCTGACTGTTTCATGCATCGCATATTTGCATGGCTTTCACATACCAATGGGGTATGTTGCAAATCCCAACATTGTCCGTGCAACGTTCATGTTACGGGCGGTGTTACACGCCCTTACAGGCGTTTGCTGTATAGCTTGGCAGACATCTGCCCTTGCTGTACTCTCACTCTACTCGTACACGCCGGAGGCTTCATGTATCATGGCCTAGATTTGCTGTGTGTATGTCTATTTGTGCTGTGTGCATGGCTGTGGGCATGTCCCACTATCATCATTTGTAAAGGTGACAGCCCTATAGGTACTTCATGTAGACTGCTGTGTCATTTGACATGTCAGCACATACCTGCGGACAGTACTGAACGTCCTACTGCAGCGCTTTTCATACCTTCTGAGTTATCTTGCAGTCGATAATGCTGTTTCCTCACACATGTATCGGTTTCTGATCATACCACTCAACCTCCTAGAGCAAACATCTGGACAAAGCCTTAACTGATAGTGGGACACATAGGGGCAGAATTTAAATATTGCTCTTACAAACGTAGATAGTTGACACAATAATAGGTTTTGCATTAGTATGACTATCCTGACGGATTTGGTGTCTTAAACTCACATGTTTGTCATTATTTAATGACTTCAGTTCTCATTTGCCAGAATGGTACTGATTTTAAGAGGAAAACACCAAACATATGAGGCAAAACTTTGCACATTCTGAGTAAATCTGTACAGTTGCGGAGTATGTGTCTGATACAAGATATCAATTTTCTGACACCAATATACACACTGTATGGCGGCATCACAGGCCAGATGCCATTACATTTATATTGCAGGACACACCCACCCAGAGGGTTGTATTCCTCACAAAGGCCAACAGGTGCTTATCCACACTAATTATTCTATCATGTACCTTATGTGTACGCCGGTAACTGCGCTTTCCGTCAGTGGCAGAGCTCACGTACGAGTATGGGGGACTGGACATTGTAATGGTGACACTGCATGACACCCTGAGGGACACATTTCTTTTGAGTCTATTAACCTTCCACATTGACTTTCACAGGGCATACATTGTCATTCACATTTGTCGAAGTACATGCTTATGACTTGTACATGTTTTGTCATTTGTCCTGACGTCTTTCTTCTCACCTGTCCACCTAGTATCACTAGTTCTGTACATGTATTTTGGACAGGTTACCTTCATACCTCTCACCTGTACACATTATGGGTAAATGCCCTGACGTTCGACCTTTGCTCTTGTTACATTTGTCATAATAATGTGCCTTTCTGGTAAATTACTGGCAAGGCATTACGAACTGTGCGGTTAGATAAAAGTGACTGACATTTCTATGTCATGATTAGCAACACTCATAACATTCATATTCCTGACTACGCCAGTATTCTATCAACGTTCTGACTTTGTCTGGGGTATATCTAATATAGTCCCTATTTGTATTTCATGTACTATGCCTTAGTGCAGCTGTCTTATTCTGACAGTTTGCCAGGTATGGTTACCATCTTGGTCGTACGCATGTCCATCCATGATAAGCGCCTACATGACACTGATATAGGTCCCTGCATATTCCCACAATAGTTTACGCAATATCCAGTGGATGGTTTGTCCCATTATTGAGAATATAGGCGTGTGCTATACCCACATCACTCCCACGGGGCGGACCTAATAAATCTGTGCCAACAACACCTAGGCCCATTTCTGCATACCCATGATTCCCATACCTGACACCCCTCCACAGTACCCATTACACATGTTTAATGTGAGCGGTACTAAAGTGTGGAAACACTTATAAGCACTCCCCACTCTCCGGATATCAGTTCGTACGTCATACATTCTATCGACACATGTGTTATTACCCTTGCACCTGCTACTGTTGCATGTACAGCTATATCGTATTTGCTGAGGTCACTTCTTTTGAGTCAATGACGGTTGACACTACGTATGGATCAATTTTTGGGGTCCTGCGGGACACCTATATTCATGTTTAAAGTGTAGAACTTGCCGGACTGTCACTTTCTGGCCAATGGTTTGGAAAGCAGCGGTTTATTCACCTTTCGTGCATGTCGGTTTGTCTACCCATAATAGCTATGCCGTGGCCTATTTATGTACATATGTCATATCTACGGGACATATGTTTGTTGTGTATACATATATACATGTACAGTCCTAATTTCATAATTTGCTTTGGTTTACATCTGTGGATTATGTGTATACACATATATCTATATCCATACCATACCTTTCCACTGTACAGATTGTCGCAGAATGTACAGCTGGTTGCCTCTATCTTCGGTGTGTTTTTCATAACCTTGTGTCTATCTGGCAATTTAGTGGCATTTCATTAAAGACTTACGTTGGGAAATACTGGCAAGCAGTTCAGGTTACGAGTGCATACCCTTCAGAGAATCCATGCTACTGACACACCCGTTATTCTATCCACTTTCTAGGTTTATTCTGGCACATATCTGGGGATTATCCCTATTTGTACCAGTAGTTTGCATGACTTTGCCCGGTTTCATACTTTATGGGGTTAACAGGTTTGAGCCATGTGCATATAACGCGGGGGAAACAGCATTCATTTACTATGCTGTGAGCGGATCACACACGCACAGGCGCACTTGCATATACATGTTGTGGGTTACATCTGTTTAATAGATATGTGTGCTTGCGCGGCCTTTCATACTTCTGACCGTAACACTTACATATCTGTAGTCCGGTTTACGGACTGGTGTGAAACACATGGTTCACCTTTACGTATTTAACTGTGTGTACAGCACGAACGCATTCATTACACTTTACAGGGATATCTGCAGTGGTCGTAGGCCAACCGGGACTGCATTCACGTTGGACGGATGCCGGAAACAGTATTCTGTTGCTGTTCTGCCTCATTGATATGCATACCCATAGTACTTAGCTACATCAACATACGCCTCACCGCTTCACTTACAACACAGGCATCCATTCCCCTGCTGTGAGAAACACGGTACTACATATTACACATTCCCTATTGCCTACTGCTGTGGACCCCAGCTGCATTGTTAATCACTCCGAGGATATGCAGAACACCAGGGCATATAGTCGTATCACATACACGTTTCTGATTGTCAGGGTGTTCATGTAGTGATCTGGGTATAAGCTTGTCCGTCTGGTGAACGGAACTTCCCTGGCCGAGTTCAAATGTCAGATGAAGCATGTGGATAGGGAGTTTCTCCCTATTATGAACATTTTACCTGTATTTATAGACACGTGTTTGGGCACCTATCAGGCGCTTATTCTGTTGGCTGTACATATTATGGGTGGGGTTGTTACGGTCCATACTCCACGGTGGGGGGGGGTGTGTGTGTGTTTCCTATTCACATTTGACTATTACCTGTATTCATTCATATAAGGATTATTTTCTTGGACATGATGTGACTACAGGTATGCAGTTGTACATTACACAAATTTCATGGGTTGTTACTGTACATATGTACGGACCATACCTCTCAACCTCTTTGAGCAACAAATCTGCGCAAACCCTACATGATGGGGAGAGTAAGAGGGACACATTTTAACATTTTAAGGTGTCTTCCTCATCCTTCCGCCGTTTGCCACTATGCGAGTGTGCAATATATTCTCCCGCATATTTGTGTGGGGACACGTGCGTCACAGGAAGGTGTTTTATCCTGGGTAGTAGGTTATGCATGACCACTCAGGTCTGGACAGTGTCTTGGACCTCTACTTCACATTCTGACTTGTGTCCAGATATCTACGGGATTGGACATCTTGTTGTCATACCCATTCTACTATTTACACAGGTTACTTATCCCGTAAGGGATATTCCAGAAATTGGACCATTCCACACAAAAACTATATCGAAATGTATTTTGGCTTTATGAAAATGTGCAGGGGGTTTAACATGCAGGGAATACATGGTTTGTTATCCTGACACTGCCTAGGGTGACAATACCTACTACATATGCGTAGGGGTCGGTATGTGTAGCTGTGTCTGCAATGAACCAGTGGGCCACGTATGGGTAGATTTGGTGGACGTTCTCTTACGGGGGTGGGTTGTGTGATGTGGAGGGTATGCTGGGTAGCCCATTATGCAGCCAGGTGTGTTGCATTTATTATGGCCAGTTCCATCAGGACCAACCTGTGGGTATGTGACGGTGACATATCTATACATTTTGATCGCACATTTACATGATATATATGTTTGTGGGATTGTGTTCTACACTGTGGCCTGTCTGCTTGTCTTGCAGCTGTTTCTCCATGTGTTTGTGTTTATGTCCACTTCACCCGCTGCCCCCTCCTATACCACTGGTTCACCTTTTCTGCATACGACACAGTATCGCCTTTGCGGGTTTTACTATTACCCATCCACCCCTCACATGCAAATTACTCACATCCGATAGCTCACTACTTTTGTTGTTGGGCCATGACACGGCCAGAATAGCACATTGACTGTCCTACAGGTGTCGGGTACCTTTATGGTTGTATGGACTACCCTGCCATGTTTGCTTCCCACGTGCTATACCTCACACACATAGGTACACGCCCATATTTCACTTTCATTACTTAGTTGGTATACCCGGGTACTACCCGTTCGGCTGTGTCACATACTAGTTTGGCTTCTACCGATGACTCCCGGGTTTTGCAGACCTGTTGTACTCATTGGGGGGATGGCACCTTTTCCTATGTCCATGCTATTCCTTCTACATATCCGACTGTTGTGGACAATGCCTCCCCACAGTCTACGGTACTGTTTCCACCTTTTCAATTGGCCACAATGTAACATTTGCGGTGGACACAACACATTTTACACGCCGACACATACCCACGGTCAGTTCGGCAAATAGAACTTACAACTCTTGCCTATATCTAAGCTTTAGTCTTGTAGCATTTCGGTGGCTTATTCTTTTTCTTATGACATTTATGTAATATACGTGTGGAGAACAACTGTTTAATGCCACTATTACATGACGTCTGAGGGATAATTATGTCCTATAATCTCTGCACATTTGCCATGTTTACAAGCTTGTGTCAGGACACATCTGGCCGCAGCGGTGCTGTCGCTCGCAAAGTGGGACAGGTGGTATTCTTAGTCGATGGTACGGGTCATACTGTTCCTTTCGGCCTACATGTGTCCTTACTGTTGTAGCTGTTACTATGCTCCTGATTCGTTTACATGTGTATTCTATTCCCTATCACATTTGTTATGTGGGAAACAGACATACCTTTTGTATGTGACTATTACAATCCCTTGTGGGATATGATTCGGACATACAGTCACTACATATATCTACATTTCTCCTCGTGTATTTTGTTATGGACACATCTGCACAGCTATGTACCCTCCCTCACATTATGGGTCAGCTGGTGACCCTCTCCATTGGGCTGGATGTACCTCCTGGCGGCGCCCTAGCATATGATATGTTTCACTTCCACATGGTATAGCTATCAACACTACGTTGGACTACGGGCACACGTTTTTTCTGTCATTTGTTCAAGGGTAGGGACCTGTTATTCCCTATCGTGCATTTGTGTTTGTTTCTTCATTTTCTGTTCGCAGGGATTATCTTGCAAGCTTTGTATACGTTTCAGTCTCCATGGACACTGATAGGTGCGATTATTACTGCAGGCGAACTATAATATTCAGCAGGTTAGGTTGCTCATCGACAGCCGACATTGATACGCCTCCCTCCACAACTTCGTTACGCCCCATGCACTTGCGCACGTTTCCTATGCACGTGGCTGTACGCCTTCATTAATATGCATATGGCGCTACTACTCCATATATACGCCGCACGGCCGGCGCAAGCCTTACACCGGCCTTGCGCCGAGCTTCATGAATCCGGGGGTCTATCTTTGGGTCATCTTCTTCAAAATCAGTATTACAAAAAAATGGCATTATTTTTCTACATTACTACAGTGAACATGTTTATTTCATCCCAGTAAGACACATTCTTTTGTAAGCTGTTTAACCTGTTGTAGTAACCTAGATACTAGTTTGAACTAAATCATCTTTGAAAAAGGATAAAAATGAGCAGGACCAAAACATATGTGCACACATACCTAGCTAACTTTGATCACACCTCCAACAATGCTCCTCAGTCTCTGTACTGCACTGTTATACGTCTGAAAACACTTCCAAGCAAATATTCTACAATAATGTAAGTTGTTAGCAAATCTAAGCATCGATCAAACACTTTCTCATGTATTTATGTCAGGCTCCATTTCTATTCCTTAATCTTTTCCACTTTTTCACACTAAAGTTCTTAAGTGCCTCATATGCCCTACTAACTAGCCTCTTTATGAACTGGAGATGATCTTTACTTTCCAATAACAACACGATTTTGAGTGGCAGACCTTTTACTAGGCTAAACAAACCTATATTTGAAGCTACATTAATCAGCTCCTCACATTCCATTTATATAAAAAAGTAACCCATACTTTTGCTGCATCTGTGTTGACATATATCAATCCTCATGTCCTTTCAATTAGTCCCAAAAGATTATTTATTGTTTTCCTATTCTTCTACTGCTTTAACATCATGTATGCAGGTGAAATAGAAGTTATGTTCTTACCATAACGTTCCATGTTAGTTGTCTTCTTCTCGCCTTCTTCTTGCTGGATGGGTTCGGAGCCGACCTCGGCTCCGACTCGGCCACTCTAAAAGCTCGAGAGTTGGTTCCACCGGCTCGAGGCTCCCCTTATATCCCACAATGCTAGGCGAGAGTTACCTCAGATCTCGTTTGTAAGCTAACCCCAGCTTATAATAGTAACAGTATAACTGTAAACAGAGTCCACCTCTAACAACAGGAAGAAAGAAGGGTGACCTACATCCTGAACCAGGAAATATGCATAATAGCATATATCTAAGAAAGAGGTGGTAGAAAGAGAGGTCACAATCACAACTCCTTTAGGTCTGTCCAGGCCAGGGGGAAGGAGGGTGGGACGCAAGAAGAAGGCGAGAAGAAGACAACTAACATGGAACGTTATGGTAAGAACATAACTTCTATATGTTAAGTTGTCTATCTCGCCTTCATTCTTGCTGGATGGGACCGTCCCTAGCACCTTGTCCCGGGTGGCCTAACGGAACAGACTCCTGAGAACAGTGGAACCAAAGTTAGCTCTATGCCTAGAAGCTAAATCCAACTTATAATGAGAAATGAAAGTGTGAGGAGTAGCCCAAGTAGCCGCTGCACAAATGGTGTCAATAGGCAGTCTCTGTCTTGGAAGGCTAAAGAAGTAGCCAAAGCTCTGGTGGAATGGGCCTTAGGTTTATTAGGCAGCTTTTGATGTCTAATTTCATATACAAGGGAAATCAAAGATGTTAGCCATCTGGATAATGATACCTTTGAAACTGAAAGTCCCTTTCTGCTTTCCGCATAGGAGACAAACAGCTGATCAGATTTTCTGAACTGTTTTGTTCTATCCAAGTAGTACCTCAATTGACGGTGAACATCCAGGCAGTGTAATTTTTGTTCAGACCTATTGGAGTATTCTGGAAAAAGACAGGTAGATCAATGCTTTGATTTAGATTTGACGTCGAGACCACCTTAGGCAAAAAGGACGGGTTAGTTCGTAAGGATACTCTGTCCTTATGAAACAAAAGATAAGGAGGACGACAGCTGAGTGCTTGAAGCTCTGAAACTCTTCTAGCTGATGTAATAGCTACCAGAAAAAGAGTCTTCCATGATAATAATTTTAAAGAACAGGAGACTGCAGGTTCGAAGGGGAGAATCAAAGAAGCAAGAACTAAATTTAGGTCCCAAGGAGAAGGAGGATTTCTTATAGGAGGTCTGAGAAGAAAAACTCCTTTCAAAAAGGCTTTGCAAAGCTTGTGGGACATTAAGGCAGATTCAGAAATACCCACATGAAAGTTAGAAATAGCTGCCAATTGAACTTTAAGTGTAGAGGAGATGAACCTGCATGGAAGAGTTCAGCTAGAAAATCAAGGACTAATTGGATGGAAGCAGTGAAAGGATCTATGTCCTTTCCTTGAGCCCAATATGTGAAGCGTTTCCACTTACTCAAATAAATCTTCCGAGTGGAAGATTTATGGGAAGCTATCAAAATATCTCTAACAGAGTGAGATAATTGAGGAAGCCTGGCTAAGGTTGGAACTGGAGGAACCAAGCAGTGAGGTTCAGAGAGGGAGGGAGCGATGAAACTGACCCGACTGATGGATCAAAAGATCTGGAACTAGGTCCAGATTCCACGGTCGCTCAAAAGAAAACGATGTAGAAAGGGGAACCACACTTGTCGAGGCCAGTAAGGAGCAATGAGGATCAATGAGGCCTTCTGAGCGATAGCTTTCTGTATCACTTGAGAGATTAGTGGGAAGGGAGGAAATGCATACAGAAGTCCCCGGGGCCAAACTTGGACCAGAGCGTCTCTGCTGGGTTGGCCTGGTAAAGGGAATAGAGTGAAATATTCTCTGCACTTGCTGTTTTGGGGAGTAGCAAAAAGATCGCAGCAAGGCTGACCCCACTTGAGAAAAATTTCTCTCACTACAGAGTCTTTCAGAGACCACTCGTGAGGCATGAGTATAGCTCTGCTCAACTTGTCCGCAATTTGATTGGACTTCCCGGGGATGTGCGTTGCTATCAGAAACCGCTGAGAAGAAATCGCCCATTGCCACAGTCTGAGTGCTTCTCGACACAGGGGGTATGACCTGGTTCCGCCTTGTTTGTTGATGTACCACACTACAGACATATTGTCTGTTTGGATTGCAATCGTTCCCAAGGGAAGAGAGTCTTGAAGGGCTTGCAACGCTAAAAGCACTGCTCTCATCTCCAGAACATTTATGTGCAAGTGGCATTCGTTTGGTTGCCATGTGCCCTGGACCGTCCTGCCCTGATAATGCCCCCCCCACCCGATCAGGGAGGCATCCGTTGTCAGAGTAGCAACCGGAGGAGGTGGAACAAAGGGTCTTCCCAACAAGAGCTGAGGGGAAGACATCCACCACATGAGATGATTTTTGCACGCTTGCGTGATCATAATGGTGTGAGACATTGGAAGTTGCTGGTATGACCATTGAGTAAAGAGCATCCATTGAAGGATCCGCATGTGGAATCTGGCTAATGGAAGCAGAGGTATGGCCGCTGCCATAATTCCCAACACTTTCAGAACTAACCTGGCTTTGATTCTGTTGTTGTTGAAAAGGAGTGATACCAGTTTGTGAATGTCTGTTATTCTCTGATGTGTTAGTCTCGCAGACATGTTTACTGTATCTAGATTTGCGCCTATGTAGGTAATAGTACGACAAGGCGACAAAACAGACTTTTCGCAATTTATTGAAATACCCAGCTTTTGACAAATGCGAAAAGTGTAATCCCTGGCCATCAGAAGGAGATGCTTGGTGGGAGCTGTGAGGAGCCAGTCATCCAAATATGGAAACACCTGGAATCCTTGTCGTCTCAGGTGAGAAGCAACCACTGCCATGCATTTGGTAAACACCGGGGGCAGTGGTGAGACCAAAGGGCAGGGCCCTGAACTGAAAATGACTGGTTCCCAGCCTGAAGCGGAGGAATCTTCTGGAGCGTCTGTTCATTTTATGTGATAGCACGCATCCTGAAGGTCTATAGAGCACATCCAGTTTCCTTTGCCCAAAAGGGGAAGGATGGATTGCAGCGTGACCATCCGAAATCTTGTTTTCTTGACTGATCTGTTCAAGACACTGAGATCCAAAATTGGTCTCCAGTCCCGTTTTCTTTGGAACTAAAAAGAACCTTGAGTAGATTCCGGATCCTTGCTGGTCTGCTGGAACTGGCTGAATTGCTCTTTTTGCAAGCAGTTTTGAAATCTCCAAAACCGCTAGATCCCTTTGAGCGGGTGGAACATCTGGAAGGGATTTTTTTGACTGATTTGGAATGCGAAAAAAGGGGATAGAATAGCCTTCGGAAATGATGGACTGTACCCATTTGTCTTGAGTCAGGGATAGCCAGGCTTCTGGGTACAGTGCCAATCTTCCCCCGACTGCCTCCGAAGATGGGCAGTCGGGCAACACCTCAGGGATGCTGAAAGGGCTTGTCAGGGAAGGCTTCCCGATTGCCCTGGTTCTGCGGACCCCCCCTGCCCCTAGGGCGATGTCTACCATTGTTATTCCCGCCTCTGCCTCTGGCGGGGAAACGACTCTGTGCGTCAGGCGAAGTCCCTTGAGATTGTTTACGGAACCACATCTTTCCACCTTTCTGGCCTTTGGGGTAAGGCCTAGAAGGAGTAGAAAACGGACTCCGACGGCAGAAAGGGTCTTGCCATCAGTTTCGCACCTAGTCAAGGTTTCTTTCACTTGAGGACCAAAGAGGGATGATCCATCAAACGGGAGTTAGTGAAAGACGCCTTGAAGGGGTCCAAAATTGCATAGCCGCATCCAGGCATGCCTACGTAAGGCCACACCTGTCCCTCGGCTCTGCTCGCTCCATCAGCCGCGTAAGAAAGAAGGCGCATGGAGGAGTTGGTTATGGAGTTAAGGGTAGCCAGCTGCGTGTTCATCTTATCTTGGAAACCCGCAGCTGTAGGGTCCTTTAACATTTCACTCGCTTCCTTGATCAAGTCCCTTTGAAGACGAGTAAAATGACACAGGTAGTTCAGCGAACGCATGGTAAATGTCGCTGACGAGAACATCCGCTTCCCGTACCTGTCCATGGACCTAGATTCCTTGTTAGGTGGATGGACAGGTACTGAAGGATCAGCTAGCTCCTTCTTAGTGGCAGCAGCTACCACCATAGCATCCACAGAAACTCCTTTTGTTAAGAACTGTTTGTCTGCTGGTGCAGTTATGAACTTGGAGGGTCTCCTGGGAGTGGGATCCACTGAATCAGGAGCCGTCCATGCCTCCTTAGCAACCACCTGCATGAGGGGGTCAAAGGGGGGAGACACCCAGGAGGTGGAAGGACGAGAGCCAAACGCCTCAAGATACACAGATTCGTCCACCGAAGGGTTGAGGGCTGGCCAATTCCCCTCTGTTTGAGGATCTCCAGAATGTCTGCAAATGAGACATCTTCAGAAGGGGAACGGGGAACCCTCAGAATCATCCAAATCTGTGTCTGACGTGATGGACTCAGGTGAGTCAATGTGTTTCCTCTTACACTTCCTCTTCCGAGGGGCTCTTCTGCCAAATCAGGAGAGGCCTCGGAAGAGGATGAAATCCCACAGGGGTTCCTGAGGAGCTGGCTCTCTGTGGTCCGGGATGAGGGAGTGAGTCGACTTAACCTGAGGCACTGTAGAGGGAGGGCGGACGGAGCCGACTGTGGAGTAGAGCCAGGCTCTAACACACTCCGCATGACCTCGAATGCACCCCTGTCAGGCAGAGCCAGAGGTCCCGCTCCGAGAAGCTAAGAACCCCTCGGCACCGACAGTGATGGCTCGAGGTTGATGTCGGAGCCGAACTCACCAGCGCAGCACCGAGAGGGAGAGGGGGTCGGACAAGGGTCCGATGCCACTCACCCCTCGGAGCCGACGAGGGAGGTCCGGCGCCGAGATTCTTCCAAGGAAGAAATCGAGCCGACGGAGCCGAAGACAATTGTATCGGCTCCGGCGCTATCACAGTCTCGGTTCCGGCCGCGACCGGCTCCGAGCTCAAGAGAGTCGAAGGAGGAATATGTTGATGGACCGGGGCAGGCATCGACTGATGAGTCGGGCTCTGAAGCATCTGGGCCAGTGCCTCGGACTTAAGAAGTCGACTCACTACCCTCTGAAGGTCATGATCCGACAGCCTCGATGACCTAGAGGAGTGAGATCTTTGGCTCCGTTCAGACAGCAGGGGAGATCCTGGAGCCGAATGAACGGAGCCAAGAGATGGTGACCTGGACCTCTTCTAGTTGTCGGCTCCGAAGGTCTGGTCGGAGCCGACACGGAACTCTAATACCTCGGCTCCGGCGGGCCGAGGGAACCACAGAAACTGTGGACTGAGACTCATCGGCTCCAGCCGGAGCCGATGTAGGCAGAGGTTTAGAAACCTTAGGTCTTGGCTCAGTTGTCGGAGCCGAAGACCTAGATGCCTTAGAGGGCTTCCCAGTAGAAACAGAAAGGGAATCCTCTGGCTTGAGTAAGCCCTCAAGATCAATTTATTTTTTCTTTCCTGCAGGACCCTGGGGCTGAAGCCATGGCACACAGCACAGGAGTCCTGCAGGTGCAAAGGTCCCAGACAGTAGACACAAGAAGTGTGAGCGTCTGTCAGAGACATTTTCTGACAGCACGCATCACACTTCTTGAATCCGGAGACCTTTGCTTCCTTAGACATTTTTAAGAAGGTGTAATCAAACACACACACACACACACTAATTACACCCTGTCAAGTTTAAATTATAATAAAACCACTAACTAGGTTTTTAAAATAAAATTAATACACACACTCCCTAGGGAAGAGAAAAAGGCCAATAGGCCCAAGGGAAGAACCTAAAGTTCTTGAGGGAAAAAAACGGGAATTTTTTAGGAGGGGATAAAAATTTCTCTTAAACTAAGGGAAATAAGTAAAAATATTAAAATTAAAGGGGTTTTAATAGACTAAATTACACAAGAAAAAGTCACTTACCAAGAACCGGTAGCAAACCAACCTCGATAGCTGTAGCGGCAAACGAGATCTGAGGTAACTCTCGCCTAGCATTGTGGGATATAAGGGGAGCCTCGAGCCGGTGGAACCAACTCTCGAGCTTTTAGAGTGGCCGAGTCGGAGCCGAGGTCGGCTCCGAACCCATCCAGCAAGAATGAAGGCGAGATAGACAACTTAACATAATATATTTTGATTTTGCATAAAGTGCTTGCATGCATCCTTATGCAAGAGATCACACTGTAAAAACAAAAAAACTTTCATATTTTACAAACAAAAGAGTTTTAAAAATAACTTCTGAATAAGGAACACTAAATATACGAAGCTGCATTTATGGTGTTATTAATGGGTAGGTAATCAGTCATGCAATTGCCAAACTGTTAAATTAACAGTTTAGCAATTACACAACTGAATCATAATTACTTACCAATGCTAATCCACTATAATTAGAGCTGGAACTCAAAGTGATGTAACCACCTCCTGCCAGTAATATTAATGCCATAAATGCGGCTCTGTAGGCTTAGTATTGACATTTGGAAGCAAACTGTAAAGGTATAGTTTCCTAAAAATGCTGCAAAGCAAACTTCTGTTTGGACAAAGTGTTTGCATGCATAAGGATGCATACAAAGACTTTTTTGTGTCAAAACAAAAGTTCATTTTTTGAATCAAATCTTGATCTTTAGGCCTTTCGTTTTCTCTTATATCCTCCCCTTTTGCATGTCAATCATCAACCTCCCCCCATCACACTTAAATCCATTTGTTCTCTAGGGGTGGGGAATCTCACTAGATTCTTCTGGGGTTAAGCCCTCTGGGAGGGGGTGTTGTCATCCAGACAGCCATGGGGAGTTTGTGATTTCACTAACTTTCCAGCAAGGACAGTGTTGTTATTTCTGGCCTAACCCCGTTACCTGATGGTGGCAAGAGCTCTTACATCATCTCTGCTCTCAATCTATGCATGTGTGCTCCTCCATATGCATCAACAAGAGCTGCCATTACTGGCTTGGTAGTCATGTTCACATCTATCACTCAGTACTCTTCCCCCCATATTCTGATAGGTCCCCACCCTTCAGCAGAAGCTGTGTTACTGGAGAAATGGCAAGAGCCAGCCAAGACAACCATCTCTCTCTCTCCTTCCCCACAAAGGTAATTCCCATCCTCTTTACCTGTATAGTTAAGCACCTAAGCCACCAACATGAACTTGGATCACCTGGGTTGTAGTCAGGGCTTTGGTGAAGGCTTAAGCCTCTCGTCGACATTCTCAACCTAAGTTTACCTATAAGCAACAATTAATTTACTCCAGAAGTAACCTCCTGTTTACCTAATAAAATTATATAAAAAAACTCATGTCATGCCTCATTCCACATGGCATCTCTACTCTACAATGATTTCTCCCTTTTTCAATAGTAGCTTTACCAACTTTTTCCACTAAGCATCATATTTAGGGAGGACTTCGAGGTTGGCTGCAAAATGACGCACTGATCAATAGCTTAACATCAGCTCTCCCAGTGTGAAAACAGAAACTGAGAAACAGCAGCCATTAAGATTGTCAGGTTGAGTAGTTTGGTTACTAACTAGTAAGTACACTGCCTGGATTCCTGCAAGAAAGAAACTAAGAGAGTCTTAAAGAACATCAGCTACAAATGGTGAAGAGAAAACACTGACTGGGAAGAATCCTGCAGCTGTTCAGCAAAAAGCAGTTCAAGCTCCAACTTTGATGCAAGACATGGCTTCCAATAATCTAGAGGAAAATACAAGTTAAATGTGCTCAGAGCTGATTAAAATAAACAAAACACTGAAAGAATATATCAACTGAAATAACTAAAGGCTGGAAAAATTGAAGAAGCTTTACACTGCTCTCCACATGAACTAATAAAACTGAAAAATCAGAGGTCAAACTGAAGCAAAGGGTGGCCGAGTATGAGACTGCTTAGGAAGATATGTTTCAAAAAATGGTAACACGTAGGGAATATCTGAGATTTTCTGCTCTGTACCAGAGACACTAGAAGGAATAGACTGTATTAATTTTATGAAGGCACAATAACCAACAGGACTGGTATTACACAGCAGGAACTATTAACTGAAAGGGCGCACTGTGTATATGCTCCAAATCTTTCAATGACAAAGCAGATAGGACCTTTATGACTAAAGATGCAAACCTATGAGCAGAAAGCGTTGATCCAAACAAAACTGGGGCAAAAGGGCAAAGTATTAGAAATTGGAAACCTTATAGAGTGTTTATGGAAAATGATTATTCACTGCACCCCAGGAGACCAAAATAAACGTATTCCAGTAATCCGGGAATGTCAATAGGCAAGTATAAGATTCAA
This sequence comes from Protopterus annectens, assembly GCF_019279795.1. Classification (NCBI taxonomy): domain Eukaryota; kingdom Metazoa; phylum Chordata; order Ceratodontiformes; family Protopteridae; genus Protopterus; species Protopterus annectens. Next base: position 413,142,642 of record NC_056736.1, on the reverse strand, counting down.
CCTGCTGTATCCAGCTGTCTTCAGAATTTTTTTCCTGGAGAATCAAAAATGAATGGGTGCATGTATCACAAAGTTGGAAATAGACAAAAACGATACCGTATAAAATAGGTGGGAATAATGACTTCTGACCATAATGGTAACACTTTCCATATTATCTTAGACTGTGAATGGTGTCACAGGTTCAAACAAAAAGGCAAGAATATGAAATAATGATGCAAATAGCAATGCTAATGGAGACAGATTTGGAAATAATTGAGTGTGTGAATTTGAATAAAGAAAGGATTTCAGGATGGCTATTCCACAGAATTTTAGGGACAAATAAAAACAGGAGTTCTTATATTAATTGCTACATGAGCTCCAGTACTGACAGAAGAGGAAAACGATAATGGCAAATGTGAAGTAGTAAGGGGCTACTGGCAAGGGATGAGGACTATGCTGCTTGTACTTATATTCCACCTAAAACTGTTATTTTGGGGCATAAATAACTTTGGAAGATATCATCAGCTTTTAGCAAGGAACATTACTTATAAGTGGGGACTAAAATTTGATTGGCAGCAATGAGGATGTTTCAGAGGGTACCCTATAAGGGAAAATATAAAAAGAGAGTAGACTTCTGAAGACATTTGCGAAAATATTTGGTAAGATAGACTTGAATTCAGTAGTAGAAACTCTGGGAGAATTTACATATTATTCCCCAAGGTACAATAACTGGGCTAGACTTAAAATTGTATTTCACAGGAACATGTCCATTTAACTGAGAACTTTGATACACATCTAATAACTATTTCAGATCATGTGTCAATAACTGCCAAGATAAAAATGCAAGATACATTCTTTGATTTCCTGTCCTTGCCTATTTAAGTGGTACAGTTTGAAATATTTTCTGTTTAAAAATCTCAGCTTTGGCCGGCTAAGATCTAGCTGTATTCAACTGGACGTATAAGAGAATTTAAGTACCTTTATCTGCACTTTTTTCAAATAATACAGTATTTAAATTGATTTAACTGTGTTGCAGGAATATTAACTGAACTGGAAGTTTTGACTCTGCTCTTCAGTCAGTGCTTGCTTGAATTTTATTTTGTTAGTAATTGCAGGTGTGGGGGTAGCCACATTCTTTGATTTCCTGTCCTTGCCTATTTAAGTGGTACAGTTTGAAATATTTTCTGCTTAAAAACCTCATCTTTGGCCGGCTAAGATCTAGCTGTATTCAACTGGACGTATAAGAGAATTTAAGTACCTTTATCTGCACTTTTTCAAATAATACAGTATTTAAATTGATTTAACTGTGTTGCAGGAATATTAACTGAACTGGAAGTTTTGACTCTGCTCTTCAGTTAGTCCTACCCACCCGCCCTGTTTTTGTTTTGGTGTTAATCTTAGTGGCCTTGAAACTGCTCGTCCCTCTTGTAAATTTGTGTTTGGATACACCTTCTGGGCCCATCTCATTTGCTCACTCAACTGAGTGCAGTGAGATTATATTCTGATTTCAGGCACTCCTACTGTGTACAAAGAGAGCATCTGGGAAACAGAAAAAAAACATTTAAGCTTGTTTCCTGCCTTATCTGTTAAGTGGTACAGACTGTTTGTATGCTTCTGAGCCTCCAAGCCCTTCTGTGTTGGAGGGAAGCCTTCTAGCTTAGTTTATTTTCTTATAACTAGCCAGTTTTCTAGTTTCAGCACTCAAATCTGTTTCTTTGAACTCAGCACTTGTTCAGAACTCATTGTAAGCACTACATAAGCTGCAAATTACTACAGCACTCAACTTTCCTCACTTGTCTAGTGGAAAGCAGTTTTTAGTACTTAATAAATACGCACTTATCCAGGCATGTCTAAGGGTCAGCTCCCAGTGATTTCTCCTGTCTACCTGATGAATCTGGGCATCTTGGGGCAATGCAGCAATTGCCTCATGTACACAGACAACCCTCTCCTCCTACCACCCAACACTACAACCTGTGAGAGATGCACTTATATAGGCAAACTGGAAGCAAAGCTCTCTTCACCAAAGACTGGACTAGACAGTCAAGAGGAGAAGGTAAACACTTGCACCACACCACACATCACATAGTCCCTCAAAACCTACACCACCAAAACACACACATAGAAACACAAAACACACACCTACATTCGCGGAGGCTCTCAATAAAAACCTGCCCAAGCATCAGGGACATCCAAAGCATAAACGCAAGCAAGCTCCACCCCCCCCGACACAACCCAAATGACACATAGCCCACAAACTCAGTGTGCCACTCAACCACAGCCCATAAGGCATAACAACGTACCCAACACTCTAGTCATAGGTGACTCTATAGTCAGGCACACTGATGTTCCACTCACTAGATTAAACAAGGAGAAAGTTACTGTCAGATGCCTGTCGGGTGCCAGGATCCGCCACATAACGCATGCACTCAGGTCACTCCACAATAAGTACAAATACGACACTGTCATTGTCCATGTTGGTGTGAATGACCTGAGACGTACCTCCCTGGGCTACATGAAAAGAGACATGGAGGAGCTCTCTGATCTTGTATCCCAGGCAGGTATGACCCTAACCCTGAGTAGCATCCTGCCATCACCCAGAATTATGCCACAGTACAAGGACAAAATGATTGACTTCAACAATTGGCTAAGCTTCTGGTGTCATTCTAAGGGGATCCAGTATTTATCTGCCTGGGACGACATGATCGACAGTCCACGATGCTTTGCCAGAGATGGCCTGCACCTGTCACCCTTAGGATTCCGGATACTGGCCAAGGCTCTTGCCACCCCTATAGTGCCTTTTTTTAGGCAAGGTTCAAATGACAAATTCACCACCGTAACAGGTACAAGCAAGCAAAATCTGAGGGTAATGCTAGAAGTCTAAACCTCAAAATGCACTCACTCGAGGCACTCCTTAAAATGGAGAACACTGACATCTGTGCAGTGACAGAGACCTGGTTCAAAGCTCCAGAGAGCACCCCTGCATTACCAGGCTTCAATTCATACCACACCTTTCGGCCACCTAACCCAGAAAGAAGCACTAAAGGCGGAGGCGTGTCCATATTCATTAAGGATATCCACACCTCCAGGCTAGTTGCACAGCATAATGCATCCGAGATTATCCAAGTGCAACTAACTCTGGGCAAGACTGCAATCCAAACTGTAGCTTGCTACAGACCCCCCACCATACCCCAGGATTCACACTCCTCATTTCTTGATACACTGGAAAGTATTAGGGTACAACCCAACACCCTAATAATGGGCGATTTCAACTACCCCACCATTAACTGGGAAAACTACTTGTGTACCAACTCTTTTGCTCAACGTTTTCTAGAATTCATAAATTCCATGCCTTGGATCAACTTATTCACACCCCCACCAGGGGCAGCAATATCCTAGACCTGGTTATTACCAACATGGGAAACCGGTGTTCCACACCAGAGGTCAATTCCTCGTTGGTCAGATCTGACCACAAGCTAATCAGCCTAGACATCCACATCCCACCCCCAGCCCCAGTTAGGGAAACCATCGTAAAAAAACTTCTCAAAAGCCAACTTCACACTTCTTAAGACAGAAATGGCAAACTTCATGGCAAACTTCATGACACCCATGCAGACGGACAATAGAGGTATGACTGCTGAATTCTACACAAATGCACTTTATAAGCACTTACACGAGTGCATGGATCATGCTATCCCTAATAGAACCAAGATGTTATCCTCCAAAAAAAGGAAGCCAATCTGGTGGTCCTCAGTCATAAACAAACTCTACAACAGAAGAAAGAAACTTTTGCAAAAAAGAGTAAAATCCCATGACTGGAGGAACTCCCTGGTCAACCTCAGTAAGAAGCTGAGATCCCTCATAAAATCCTCCAAAGCTAGTTATGAAAACAAAACTGCCACTGACTCTAAAGACAACCACAAAGCATTCTATAGCTATGTCAAGAATCTAAATGGGAACACTCAGATCTGCTCTGAGTTACAGCATAATGGCACTAAATATACAGAACCAACTGATATTGCCAACATCCTAGCAGATAGGTTCAGTGCTAACTTTACCCCCCTCTCACCCCCTAGAAGGCCCATCTCTATACCGGAAGAATGCAAAGTTCCTATAATCACGACTGCACAGGTAAAAAACGCACTCTCCAAAGCCAAGAACACAGCATCCATGGGACCTGACAATATCCCAGGCTGCGTTCTACACAAACTACAGAATGAACTGGCACCCTACCCAAGTACCATGTTCAATCATAGCCTCAACCTCAGTCTTTGTACCCACTGAATGGCGCACCGCGACAGTTATCCCACTCCACAAAGGGGGAGCCATGACGGACCCCGGGAAAGTACAGTTTTGTACCTACCATAAATGTAGATGTTCGAGTGCTAATACAGCTGCAGTAATCACATATGGGTTCTCTGCCGTCAGGCGGTCCCTCGGTCGGCCGAATTCCAAAGTCTAGGTCCGGCGTCGGTTGTTGTCGCTTTCTTTCCTGACGTCAGTGCGACAGAGGTATATAAGACACAGCCAACGCCATATTCTTCAGTCTTTTCTTGCCCCAGATGTCAGGTGCCCCCAGAAGGAAGGCAATACATAAATTATATATAAAAATATATTCAAGCAATGCAATGTAATCAAAAAACAGTAGTTGCAAGCAAATACACCATAGGAGGATAACCCAAATTAGGTTGTATGAGGAGGTGTTAGCCACTAGTCCTTTAACAAGAGGGGAAAGAGGGAGGGAAACCTGTACTGCAGCTGTATTAGCACTCGAACATCTACATTTATGGTAGGTACAAAACTGTACTATGTTCATCGTGCATACAGCTGCAGTAATCACATATGGGTAGAATCCCAAAGCTACGCACAGGGTGGTAGGCACTAGGTGGAACTGGGATGAGCCAGAATGCCCTGCAACACAGCAGTGGCAAAGCCTGCTCTAGTTTTGGAATATAAAGGCAGGTGGTAGTGTTTTGTGAAGGTATGCACAGAACTCCAAGTGGCTGCCTCCAAAATATCTTTGGTAGGAACTCCTCTGAGGAAGGCTGTAGAGGTAGCTGTGGCCCTGGTGGAGTGGGATCTGATGCCTGTAGGGACGGATTTCCCATGAAAGGAGTAACAAAATCGTACGCAGTGGCCTATCCATTTTGAAACTGTCTGTTTGGTAACTGGCTTCCCTTGAGCTCCTACAGCATAGGACACAAAGAGTTGTTCTGATTTCCTGAAAGGCTTTGTTCTGTCCAAATAACGTCGCTGTCTATGGATGTCTAAGGAATGTAGCAGCCTTTCCCCTTTGTTTTGAGGATTGGGGTAAAAGGTAGGTAAGTGTATGGCTTGATTCAAAGCTACCCTGGATACCACTTTAGGCATAAATGACGGATTGGTTTGAAGGGAAACCCTGTCCTGATGGAAGATGAGAAAGGGCTGCACAGCCATGAGGGCATGTAGCTCCGAAACCCTACGAGCTGAGGTAATGGCCAGAAGGAAAGCTGTTTTCCAGGACAAATAATGCAAATCTGTTGAGGCAGCTGGTTCAAAGGGAGGCAATGTTAATTTTTCTAGAATGCAATTAAGATCCCAGGCTGGCACTGGTTGTTTCCTTGGTGGTCTTATATTCTTAGCCCCTCTGAGTAACTGTTTTAAAAGTGGGTGAGAGAATAACGGTGGATCCGTGTTGAATTCTGCAGAAATGGCGGAGGCATGGATTTTTATGGAGGTAAATGAAAGCCCACTGTTCAGCAGCTCGGCTAGATACTGTAATACCTGAGGCAAATTTAGTTTTCTAGGATCCTGGCCTTTTTTCTCATTCCAGGAGCAAAACCGTTTCCATTTTGCGGAGTAGGCCTTTCTAGTAGATGGCCTTCTGGCCTCCAGAATGACTTCCTGCACCTCTTTGGGGAGTAGGATCTGTTGTGGTGTTAAGGAATTTTCCATGCAGCGAGATCGAGTGTTTTCAGCTGACTGTGAAGAGTTTTGTAGCTGTGCTGAGTCAGCAGAAGAGGCATTAGAGGTAGAAACCAGGGAGGAGTATGTGTTAGGCTCCTCAGGAGTGGGTACCAGTGCTGTCTTGGCCAGTCTGGAGCAATCAGTATCATCTTTGGTCTGTCTGCTCTTGCTTTCAAGAGCAACTTGGGCAGAAGAGGCAGAGGTGGGAAAGCGTACACTGTCCATGCTGTCCAACTGAATGAAAGGGCGTCCACTCTCCAGGCCTTTGGATGGAAGGTCCTTGAACAAAACTTTTCCAATTGATGATTCCTGTGGGAGGCGAAGAGATCTATGTCTGGCCTTCCCCACGCCTGGATTATCTTTGTTTATCTTTGTAAACACCTGAGGATGCAACTTCCATTCGTGCGGATCTGTCATATTTCTGCTTAGACTGTCTGCCAGCGTGTTTTCCAAACCTGGCAAGTACTGTGCTTGAAGTTCGATTTGCCATTCCAGAGCCAAGTTCCAAAGTGTCATGGCTAGTCTGCACAGGGGGTATGAATGTGTTCCTCCTTGTTTGTTTATGTACCACATTACTGTGGTGTTGTCTGTTCTTATCAATAATTGTCCTGGATGCAGGAGGTCCTTGAATGCTGTAATTGCATTTATCACTGCTAGCATTTCTTTTTGGTTGATGTGAAGGTGCTTTTCCTTTTGGGACCATTTGCCCTGAATGCACCTGTCTGTCATGTGTGCCCCCCAGGCATAATCTGAGGCGTCTGTTGTGATGACTTGATTTGCTTGAGGCTTGCAGAATGGGAGACCTGTGTTTGTTTGACATGCTTGGGCCCACCATAGAAATTCCTTTTGCAAACATGGAATTATTGGTATTATTGTTTCCAAATTGTGGCTGTGCTGAGACCATAGTTTTTTTAGGTACCATTGAAGTTTTCTCATATGCAACTTTGCACATGGGATTAAAAGAATGCAAGGTGCCATGAAGCCCAGAGCCTGCAGGATTTTCCTTGCAATAAGCCTGGTACAATTTGCTAGTATTTTGAAATACTGAGTTAGTTGCCCCTGTTTTTCTGGCGTAAGGTAGGCCATCTGGGTGTTTGTGTCCAAGTTGGCACCCAGGAAAGTTATTTTCTGAGATGGTGTTAGCCTGGATTTCTCTTTGTTGATTGTGTATCCCAGAGAATTCAGTAACCGTGTTGCATAAGCCAGATGTTCCAGAAGTTTGTGCTTGCTGTCCGCTTGGATCAGGCAGTCGTCCAAATAAGGGTAAATTTGTATCCCTTGAAGTCTGCAGTAGGCGATTACTGATGCCAGGCATTTCGTGAATACTCTGGGTGCAGTAGATAAGCCAAAGGGCAATGCAGAGAATTGATAGTGGATTGAACCTGCAAGAAATCTGAGGTATCTTCTGCAGCTTTGTCTGATTGGGACATGCAGGTATGCCTCCTTGAGGTCCAATGTTACCAGCCAAAACCCCTTGCCCAGCATGGGAAGAAGCTGCTGTAATGTGAGCATCTTGAATTTTGGTACGAGTAGAAATGTATTTAGGATGGATAAGTCCAAAATGGGTCTCCAGTCGGTTCCTTTCCTTGGTACCAGAAATAATCTGGAATAAAAACCTTGACCTTGTTCGTGAGTAGGTACCTCTTGAATAGCTTTCATGTCCATGAGTTTTGAAATTTGTATTTGTGCCTCTGCCCTTTGATTGTGTGGCAGGTTTGGCATGCCTCTCATTTTTGGAAGAGTGTGAAAATGAAATCTGTAGCCTCCGTTTATAATGTCCAGGATCCATTTGTCTGTTGTGATAATATGCCAATTTCTTGTAAATAATGCCAGCTTTCCTCCCAAGGGAGCTGCCAGCTGAGACTTGCTTGGCATGAAAAGGAGGAAGTCATTGGGTTTGTTTTCTGTATTGTTGTGCACTGTCTTCGCCACCTCTTGGTGCTGGAGTTTGCCATTGTCTGCCTCTATATGATCCTTGAGATTGTCCTCTGCCCCTTGTGCGCCTGTATCTACCTCTTTGGGGCTTGTCCGTGGCTGGAAAGGACCAGTTTTTAGAAGGCCAATTTCTGCTAAAACGAGGTGGTTGTACCTGTAGAAAAGCCTTGACAGTTTGCATAGATTTAGCTTTTTCTTCCATTTTCCGTAGTATCTCCTCAGCATTAGTACCAAATAGTACATCCTTTTGTAAAGGAGCATCTAGTAGTTTAGCTTTAACATGATCAGGCAAGCTTTGTTCCCTAAGCCAAGCATGTCTACGAATGACTGATCCTGTAACAGCAGCTCTAATTGAGGCCTCTAAGGCATCATAGCCACATTGTAAGGTGTGTTTACCCACTTGTTCTGCACTATGCATCATATCCTGCAATTCCTTCAAATCTGGTTGTTCAGGTTGAGACATTTTATTTCTTAATTGAGATAACAGAAACTGCTGGTATTTAAGCATATGGAACTGACAATTTAAGGCCCTCATGGCTAGGGTGGCCGAGGTGTATACCTTTTTCCCCACACCTTTCTAAGGATCTAGATTCTCTTTCGGAAGGTAGTGGATTCTTGGCAGTAGAGGCCTTCATTCCCTTGGGGCCTTGAGAAATGGTTTCAGGGTCAGCATTATGGCTTTTGAAAAGAAATTGGTGAGAGTTAGGAACTCTGTAGTACCTATCAGGTTTGACTGGGGCAGGAGGCAGGGAATCCGGATTAAGACAAGCCTCCGAGTAAACATCATCAAGTATGTCCAAGACAGGAGGTATAGCCAGTGGTCTGTGTTGAGGTAACAAAAGAAATTCCCTAAGCCTTTTCTTGGAATCAGAAAAGTCTTGGCCTTCCCAATGGAAGTGCTCCCTCAAGGTGTGCAAGGTTTCCCCAAAAGAGAAATCCTCTGGGGGAGATACAGAAGGAATGGACTGTTCTGCATCCGAATCTTCTTAAGGGGAGTACGAGTGCTCCTCTACATCGGAATGTTCTGAGAAAATGGAGCCCTGTTCAGAAGAGGGAGAATCTTCCTCCACTCTGGGTCTCTTGTCTGGAGGGGGTTGGGAACCCCTGATAAGGGTAATTAAATCCTCAGCCATTTTAAGCATCTGCTTTTTAGGCATGGGGCCTGGGGATGGGCCCTGAGCAACAGGCCTCTTGGGATGCATGGCTGATTTGGACTTAGTAAAGGCCTTAATGGAAAAGGAAGATGAGGGCCTAAAGACACCCTGGGTGGAAGTGGACCTGTCCACATTAGGCGACTCAACACTCACAGTGGCTTCGGTGGTTGTAGTCTGAGTAGGGGCCGAGGCACCTGCGGTCTCGGGTACAGAAGACACCGCCAAAGAAGTGTCGTCGGTAGTCAGGGACTGCAAAGGCGTCTCGCTGAGAACCGGACCACGTGCAGCCGGTTTTGGCGTGGTGTCGGTGGAGACCGCGGACCTCGCGTGTCGGTCCTTGTCCTTGCGTTTTTTTGGACAAAACAGTAGTCGGAGTCTCCGACGACATTTTATAATCAAAGGCTTTACCAAAATAATGTTGGGCGAACTCCGCCCGACACTTAATAGTGCGTTTATTGAAAGTAGCACAAAAGCAACAGCCCGAGACGTTGTGGTCTGGGCCTAAACAAGGTATGCAGAGGGAATGGAAATCCTTATGCGGTATTTGCTTCCCACAAGAAATACAATTGTTAACTTTGTCTGACATTGGTCTGAGGCAAGTAAAGTTTCTCCAACGGGGTACTTAGCTTTAAAGAAGACTTCAGTTTCCAATTTTTCGTAAATTCAGGAGCTGGCCGACCGGCACTTGCGAACTGCTTCTGCTTCGGGCACCGTGCGGCAAAAAAGACTGAAGAATATGGCGTCGGCTGTGTCTTATATACCCCTGTCGCACTGAAGTCAGGAAAGAAAGCAACAACAACCGACGCTGGACCTAGACTTTGGAATTCGGCCGACCGAGGGATCGCCTGACGGCAGAGAACCCATATGTGATTACTGCAGCTGTATGCACGATGAACATCTACCGCCCCATTAGCCTGACGAGCCTGGTCTGCAAGGCCATGGAACGTATCATCGTGGAACTCATAAACAAAGACATTTTTAATCTCCAAACTCTGGACCCTACTCCGTTTGGATTTGCAAAAGGCAGATCATGTCTCCTAAACCTGACTGACTTCTTTGAAGCAGTCACCAAAGCCATAGATGAGGGTAAAATGGTTCACACAGCTTATCTAGATCTCGCCAAGGCTTTCAACACCATCCCCCACTCTGGAATTATAGATAAGCTCACTAAACTAGGTATAAATCCCTATGTCACAAGATGGGTTGCCAACTGGCTCATGGACAGAACCCACACTGTGAAAGTAGCGGATTCCAAATCCAACATCAGACCAGTGACAAGTGGAGTACCACAGGGTTCAGTCCTGGGTCCTCTCCTGTTTGGTATCTACTTCTCTGAAGTGCAGGCCAACACAGAAGGTCTTTGGCTAACAAAGTTTGCAGATGACTGCAAACTAGGAGCCATACTCAAAACTCCTAACGATGTGGACAAACTACAAAAGGGCCTCACTGAGACAGATACCTGGTGTCAAAGCCATGGCCTGAAGCTCAATGCCAAAAAGTGTATTGTCATCCCCTCTGGTAAAAACTCTGTACCCATGAACTACCACGTAGCTGGTAGTCTACTTAATGCCGAAAATGGATAAGAGACCTTGGGACACAGGTGGACAGTAGTCTCTCATTTGATAATCACATCGCCACAGTGGTCAGGAAATCCTTCTACGTGGCTCATCTCATCACAAAAGGATTCTCATCCAGAAAAAGAGAGGTCATTGTTCCCCTCTACTCATCACTCATTAGACCCATTATAGAGTACAACGCCCCTTTTGGTATGTACCTCACAAGACATCTACAACAACTGGAAAGACCACAGAAATACCTCACAAAGAGGATTACTGGCCTCAAACAGATGCCCTATGCAGACAGTCTCAAAAAAACTACAGCTTTACTCCATCGCATATCGCCTACTCAGGGCGATCTCTGCCTAACATACAAAGCTATGTCAAACCCAGAGCTGTTGGACATGCTCCACTTAAAGAAATCCCAATCCCTCCGAGCTACACGCTCTTGGGACCTTAACCTTGTCACCACAATAAACAGAACATGCTGGAGGGATAGATTCCTGTCCCAGAGACTTCCCATACTCTGGAACAGACTACCTATCTATGTCAAACAGAGCTCCTCATTAGCACTCTTCAAGAAAAATCTTGATGATTGGATGGGAAATGGGAAATTCACCCCAGGGATCACTTCTGTGGCTCTGCTCGACAGGGGCACAGGAAAATAATTTTCTTGGGTGGCGAAAGTCAGGGTACATTTTTTGGCTAGGCTTGTATGGGCCCTAGGGCCGATAGCCTAGTACCTACCTATGAACCTATAATGAAGTAAAGATGAAGAAACTGTTCTTTCCCCACCTACCTGTTAACAATAGAGGAATTTAAGGAATGGATCCTAGAAATGATTAAGGAAGATAGAAAGCAATGCAGAAGTTATAGCTAGTGAGTGGGATAAAATGAAAGTGGTCACTTTCTCATTGCAATGCATATACCAGGTAAATCCAACGTGCTTGCAGACAAACTAAGCAGGTCTATTCTTATGCCTCATGAGTGGTCTATCAATGGTTAAAAAATATATGGGGAAACTAACATAACAAGAACAGGTGCAATTACACAGTGTGAAGAGAAAATATGGGATTACCTGAATATGCATGAGTTTAAAGGATTGCTGCTAAACAACTCTTTCTTAGTAACTCCAGAGCACAAAATCTTTTGGCACAATGACTTGGGCAACAGAAAGTAGAAAGGGTTGCTGCCAAACCTAGGAAACCTATAACAAAGAAAAATAACCAGAAATTGTGTGGCAGTATTAGAGATACTTCAGAAATTTATGAAAATTTGCACAAAGCAAAGAAGTGGGGAAATAAAGAAAAAGCACAAAATGAACTATTTATGGAAAATTCAAACATGCCAAGGTTAGGAGTCTAATAGTTACAACAGGAGGAGGTTTTAGTTCCTTTAGTTTTATACACTGGTCAGGCATATTTTTATCAACCACAGGAAAAGTTGTGGACAGTAATTAATAATATTTTTTTACTGGAAAGGCTCACCCAGATACTGCTACAGTTTGCTGTGAGGGAATGGTTAGTTTTCTTTTTATTTGTTGTGCTTTGAAAGTATATACATGTTGTTGTGTTTTGAATTAATTGTCTTGATGAAGCAATGGTTACCACTGTGAAAGCGATCACTGTTTTGTATTAAATCAGAGGATTTTATCCAGTTGTAGTCTTGCCTTTATTCCAGTTACCTTCTCCACTGGGCTTTTTGCATTCGTAAAATGTTCATATTTTGGGCTGGTTAGAAATTAGAAGAGATCAGTTAAGGAGTCACAGATACATTTCAATAGGTTACTTAAGGTTAATCATCTGTGAATTTTTAGCTCTTCAAAGGAGAAATTTACCAACAAATTGCAGAAGTGGCCATAGGAGCCAAGTGTGCTTCCGTGTTTGCCAACTTGGTACTTCTATACTGGGAAGTAAATTATATCTTCACATCTCGATTTATGTCCAAGATCCTGTTATATAACAGATTCTTGGATGACATTCTGATTCTATGGAAAGGGACTGAACAGGGGGCCAATGAGTTCCTTGAATTTTTAAATAACACCACTACCTTTTTCAGGTTCACCAACTTTTGGCATGTGTGTGAGATAAATTATTTAGATATCCATTTGTATTTTGATTCATAGATTCATAGATTACTACTAGGCTAACTACCCTTGTGGGCTATTTAAAGCCTAGCCAATTACTCCATGTGAGAATCAAACCCTGCACCTTGTGTCTGTAAGGCAAACACCTTAACCATTATGTCAAATCTTGAAAGTGGTATCCACAGGAAGGAAACTTTTTCGAATTCCATGTTCCATTTTAGCAGTGGTCACCCTTATCACCAGAAGAAGGGAATTATTAAGGGGCAGATGGTCAGACTGTTGAGATTGGTGAGCAACTCTGATACTTTTAAATGTGAGTTGTTTCAACTTGTAGGGATGTTTTTGGATAGGGGAGACCCCTTAAAATTAATTCTGACGGTCAAACATGAGGTTTTAAAGAAGAGAGATACCCTTTACCAACCCATTCTTCGTGCTGGGTTACCAGTAAAACCATCTCAACAACAGTCTGATGGTTCATCTACAATGGTCCTTAGATACAATCACCTCTCCCAAGATATTGTTTCAGCCATCAACTATGCATGGCACTTTAGTCTTAAGGATGCAAGCAAGGAAATTCTTGGCTCAAGACCTAGGATAGTTTACAGTCGAGGGAGAAATGTTAAGGACATTATGGAGAATTCTAGAAGAAATCTTTTATATCTAGAATGTACAAATGTGGTACCTGTAGGGTATGTAAGTACATCAATGATGGCCCATATGTGTCCATACCTGGTTACAGCCATTCTTCGAGCTGCCCGGGAAGGTGCAGCTGTAACACTAACATGTTAGTATATGTTGCCACCTGTATCAGCTGCACCAGTTTTTATGTGGGCAAAACTGTACAAAGACTTAAGGAAAGGATTACTGAACATGTTAGGGCCATCAGAAACAAAGATACCCACAATGCACTCTACAGGCATAGTACATGTTGCACTAACTTCAAAACTTTTATCTTCTTTGTCATTGAGAAGGTGAAAAGTAGTGAAAGAGGAGGTGACTTGAAACTAAAGGTGGATAATTTGGAGACTATGTGGCAACTTAGGCTAAATGCCATGCATCTACCTGGCCTCAATGACAGTATTGCTATTCTTCCTATACACGTAAGGCTAAAGCAAATGTGATTAAATAAAATTTATTTTTTTTATATATTCAACAATGTATATCAGCATCACAATACTTTTTATCTTTAAGCATATTGTACAAGTGCATTTTTATCTTGTATTTTGGTTCAAGCATGTTTTTATATTTGACGTATAATCAACTGTTTTTTTAAATTTATGCAATGATGTCATTTAATGTGGATTGGTCAGCAGGTAGGGGACGAGGTATTTAAATGTTGTTTGTACCAACCAACGTTACTCCGATGAAGCCATTTTTATGGTGAAAGCACTCAGTCATTGGGATCTCTGTGTTTTGTGCTATTAAATCAGTGAAACCATGTTTGTGTTGGGACTTTTTTTTATTTTTATTTCATTGTTTTTTGCTTCGTTGGAAGACTTGGTGTTTTTGTGACCGTTTGTTTTCCTGACCGACGTGGTGGCCGTTTAATAGAGCACTTTTTAGTGCTATATTCATTTGACAGACGGAAGTTTTAATAGGAGAATTAACATCCTCTGTGTAGAAATTAACAGCACCTATTTCAAGGGGAGAAACAGTTGCTGCTGTGAGTTCAAATAATGTTACTCTTACAAGCACACAGGTCGAGCTGTACACTCCACATACGCCCCCTGAGAAAGAAAGGAGGACTTCTGGCCAATCCAATCAAAAGCAGTTGGTTCAAGGGCGGGACTTCGGCGAATGGCTTAGGTTGTCCACAGCAAGTTTCTCGGACTTGAACAAGGAGAGAAACGAGTGGCCCACTTTGAGCAAGCAGTTGGATTCTTTTGAGAAAACAGTAAAAAAGTTTAAAAGTCTTCAGCTGGATAATGCCTTTCTGAAAAAATCCATATCATTAAAGCAGGTTCCTAAAGGTCTTCGGATATGGAAGCTGCCCATGGGAATTGAGGTTAGTTCCTCTGCTTACAGTGAACTTGTTGAACTTTTCAACAATACAGGTTTGGACATGTTAAAAATTATTATAAAGCACAATACTTCCAGGTTGGCAGTCCTGGAGTATGAACTGAATGCTATACATCAGAATGTTGTTAAAGATTTGTTGTTTAGCTAATATCTTAATAAATACAACCAGATTTTAAAGGATGCTGATAACTTTGTGAAAAACAGTATAAACACTAAATGGAAAAAATTGATTAGGGACATGAATGACTATCAAAATTACTGTGCATACCCTATTGGTGCAAAGGGCCCTAAGAGGGGTGTGGGTTTCTCTGTGGGTCCGATTCAGACTGGGTCTATTGACAATATTGAGGTGTCTGAATTAAATAAGAGCATTTTTTGGAGGAGAACAATGGGCCGAGAAGGTCTGAGAGGTTGAGGAACAGAGGGAAGGGGGTTCAATACAACAACAACAAGTTACACAACAATGGGAACTATTGCAACAAGAGTTACCACTACAAGAACAGGGGCCGAGGGCCCAATTAAGTGCATCATTGGACAGTGGGAGTTTATACTCTGATGAAGTACTGGGTGACTGAGTCCTTTGTTGATTGTGATGTACCTGTTGAACCCTTACATTGTGATATATTTAAGAAAGATGACTTCACTATCTACAATTATACTGCAATGACTTATTAACAATGTTCATCACAGTTTATTGAGCAAGGGTACAACTTTTGTTCCTGAGTTTTCCTTGGATATTGCTGATGTGTTGATCAATTTGAAATTGTACACTAGACAGCTTAATTTAAAATTATTTTTTAATGGTAATTCTTTAACCAAGGACAAAGTTTCATTGCACAGAAGTAGTTTATTCATAGCACCTCCAAATGTAGACCTATTAGTTTCTGAGAGGCTCTGTGAAGCTGAAATGAGAAGGATTTTGAATTCTAACAAAAATAAAAAAGTTCAAGATAACTTGGCCACTGATGAGAGAAAGATACTATTTACTTTAGCTAACAATCATAAGTTACGTTTGATGAAACCTGACAAAGATGGGAGCATGGTCATTATGTCACAGTATGACTATGCCTTCAGAATGTCTGAAATTTTAAACGACCAGTCTACTTATATGTAGGCCAGTATCAATGAGGTTAACAAGGAATATTCGAAAATGGATTTATTTTTGTTAGATGCACTATGTCAGGGTATGTTAGATGAGGAAGAACACAAGTATCTGTTGGTTCCACATCCTGTAATTCTGGTAATTTTTGGCATACCGAAGATGCACAAGTCTACTTCTAACCCCCCTTTTAGACCCATTGTGGCTGCCAAGGGGTCTAAAACTGAGCCATTGGCAGCTTTTGTGGACTCTTTTACCAAAATAGTTTTGGGGGAATCTGAACTTATTTTAAGGGACTTATGACATTGCTTAGAAAGACTTAGGGTTGTTGATTTATCGGAGCCCTTCACGTTTCTTACTATAGACATGATAAATTTATTTACCACCATACTCAATGAGGAGGGCCTTGATTTCTTTAAAGAAAGCTTAGTTAATAGCAAAACTTGAAATAAGAACAGGATTAACTTGCTGGTTGATCTAATGGAATTGGTCTTTAAGAATAATTTTTTGCTCTTCGAAGGGGAAATTTACCAACAAATTGCAGGAGTGGCCATGGGAGCCAAGTGTGCTCCCATATTTGGCAACTTAGTACTTCTATACTAGGAAGTAAATTATATCTTCACATCTCGATTTACGTCCAAGATCTTGTTATATAACAGATTCTTGGACAACATTCTGATTCTATGGAAAGGGACTGAACAGGAGGCCAACGAGTTCCTTGAATTTTTAAATAACACCACTACTTTTTTCAGATTCACCAACTTTTGGCATGTGTGAGAGATAAATTATTTAGATATCCATTTGAATTTTGATGGGGGAATTCTTGAAAGTGGTATCCACAGGAAGGAAACTTTTTCGAATTCCATGCGCCATTTTAGCAGTTGTAACCCTTATCACCAGAAGAAGGGAATTATTAAGGGGCAGATGGTCAGACTGGTGAGAAACTGATACTTTTAAATGTGAGTTGTTTCAACTTGTAGGGATGTTTTTGGATAGGGGATACCCCTTAAAATTAATTCTGATGGTCAAACATGAGGTTTTAAAGAAGAGAGATACCCTTTACCAACCCATTCTTCATGCTGGGTTACCAGTAAAACCACCCCAACAACAGTCTGATGGTTCATCTACAATGGTCCATAGATACAATCACCTCTCTCAAGATATTGTTTCAGCCATCAACTATGCATGGCACTTTGGTCTAAAGGATGCAAGCAAGGAAATTCTTGGCCTGAGACCTAGGATAGTTTACAGTCAAGGGAGAAATTTTAAGGACATTATGGAGAATTCTAGTTGTGAATGTTTTATATCTAGAATGTACAAATGTGGGACATGTAGGGTATGTAAGTACATCAATGATGGCCCATATCTGTCCATACCTGGTTACAGCTGTTCTTTGAGCTGCCCGGGAAGGTGCAGCTGTAACACTAACATGTTAGTATAAGTTACCACCTGTATCAGCTGCACCAGTTTTTATGTGGGCAAAACTGTATGAAGACTTAAGGAAAGGATTACTGAACATGTTAGGGCCATAAGAAACAAAGATGCCCACAATGCACTCTATAGGCATAGTACATGTTGTACTAATTTCAAAAAGTTTATCTTCTTTGTCACTGATAAGGTGAAAATTAGTGAAAGCGGAGGTGACTTGAAACTAAAGGTGGAAAATTTGTAGACTATGTGGCAACTTAGGCTAAATGCCATGCATCCACCTGGCCTCAATGAAGGTATTGCTATTCTTCCTACACTTAAGGCTAAAGCAAATGTGATTAAATAAAATTTATTTTTTTATATATATATATTCAACAACGTATTCAGCATCACAATACTTTTATCTTTAAGCATAATGTACAAGTGCATTTTTATCTTGTATTTTGGTTCAAGCATGTTTTTATATTTCATGTATAATCAACTTTTTTTTTAATTTATGCAATGATGTCCTTTAATGTGGATTGGTCAGCATGTAGGGGATGGGGTATTTAAATGTTGTTTGTACCAACCAACATTATTCTGATGATGCCATTTTATTGGTGAAAGCGTTCAGTCGTTGGGCTCTCTGTGTTTTGTGCTATTTCGGTGAAACCACGTTTGTGATGGAGAAATTAGAAGAGGTCAATTAAGGAGTCACACATAAGTTACAACAGGTCAGCTAAGGTTAATCATCTGTGAACTGAGGGGGTGGAGCTAGGAACTAAACCTAGTTAAGGGTAAAATAAAACATTGCAAAGCTTTACTGGAATGACTCACCCAGATTCTGCTACAGTTTGCTGTGAAGGAAAGGTTAGTTTGCTTTTTATTTGTTGTGTTTTATATTACTTTATTGCCTTTTTCTATTTTGTATATTGTGATTTGTTTTCTTTACAATGTGCTGTACTTGTATTCTGCTTTTAACTGCATACTAAAACGTGAAAAGAGACTACAGCTCTATCTCTTGTGAGTCGGACAGAAATTTTTCTCACCCTCCCACCCGGTTACTGTTGTGTTCTTAAACACCACTGTCTTTCTAGTTGCCTACCCTTATACTAATTTGACCATACATCTCATTTCCTCTCTGCATTTACTGGCTGGTGTGAGTAAGCACAAAATTATCATTTTGTGAAATCACTCCTCTTCAACTATTTAAATTTACTGGCCATCCTACTGTATTCCATAGTACCAGAATACAAAAGTGACCAAATCCTTTCAATCTACCTTGCTGTTTTAAAAACAGTGACTCTCCACTAAAACTTAACTTTTAGACCGGTAACATTTAAGTTACCTACTTTCACATCTAACTCCTCTAGTGCACACTGCAGTGTTTAGGATAAACCATCTATTGCAAGACCACCAGTTACTGTAGAGCCCACATTCTGCCTCTCAGTTGTCATCTTGGGATTAGTGCTTCTGTTTTCTCCTGGTGAGAGAAGGAGTGCAGTTACATTAGTTCCTGGAGACTGTTGATCACCAAAAAGCTTAATAACTGCTTTATAGGTGACAGCATAGAATATATGTGCTTATATTCTGATCCTGATGACAGCAGTAGCAGAGTGCATTGATTCCTGACTCTTCCTGGTTGAAGAGTTAGTGCCTGTCCTTAACATACCTGATTGGTCTGACTGCTATTCGAGGCATTTACCAGAAAAAGGCTACAAGCCTGCATCATCCTTGCATGATCTGGGACAAGACTGTGGGTCACCAAACAGGCCATGGCCTGCTTCTCTTCTTGGGATTGGTGCTAAAACTAACTAGTTTTAGATAGAACTAGCCAGTTTTTTAGTTTCAGCACTCAAACTGTTTCCTTGTGCTCAGCACTTGCTCAGAACTCGTTGTAAGCACTAAATAAACTGCAAATTACTACAGCACTCGACTTTCTTCACTTGTCAACAGGAAAACAGTTCTTAGTACTTAAATAAGCACCTATCCAGGCATGTCTATGGGTCAAGCTCCTGATGTTTTCTCCTGTTCACCTGATGAATATGGGGATCTTGGGGCAATGTAGTAACTGCCTCATGTACACTGACAACCCTTTCCTCCTACCACCCAACACTACAACCTGTGAGAGATGCACTTATATAGCTAAACTGGAAGCCAAGCTCTCTCCAGCCAAGACTGGACTAGACAGTCAAGAGGAGAAGGTTAACACCTGCACCACACCACACT
Source organism: Protopterus annectens (assembly GCF_019279795.1). NCBI lineage: Eukaryota > Metazoa > Chordata > Ceratodontiformes > Protopteridae > Protopterus > Protopterus annectens. The sequence continues at coordinate 413,123,235 of NC_056736.1, read as the reverse complement.
CAACACATAGTCCTTCAAAACCCACACTACCAAAACCCACACATAGAAACAAAGCACACACCCACATTCACGGAGGCTCTCAATAAAAATCTGCCCAAGCAGCAGAGACTTCCCAAGCTGAAACAGAGACAACCACCACCCCCAACACTACCCAAATGACACATACCCCCACAAAATCAGTGGGCCACTCAACCTCAGCCCATAAGGCAAAACAACATACCCAACACACTAGTCATAGGTGACTCTATAGTCAGGCACACTGATGTTCCACTCACAAGAAGGAGAAAATTACTGTCTGGTGCCAGGATCAACCACATAACGCATGTACTGAGGTCACTTCACAAGTGCAGATATGATTTTGTCATTGTCCATGTTGGTGTGAATAACCCGAGACGTACCTCCCTGGACTACATGAAAACAGATATGGAGATCTCAGATCATGTAGCCCAGGCAGGTATGACCCTAGCCCCGAGTAGCATCCTGCCATCACCCAGAAAGATGCCACAGTACATGGACAAAATGACTGACTTCAACAATTGGGTAAGCTTCTGGTGTCATTCTAAGGGGATCCAGTATCAGTCTGCCTGGGACGACATGGCCAACAGACCATGATGCTTTGCCAGAGATGGCCTTCATCTGTCGCCCCTGGGATTCCGGATACTGGCTAAGGCTCTTGCCAACCCTATAGCACCTTTTTTAGGCGAGGTTCAAATGCCAAATTCACCACCGTAACAGGTACAAGCAAGCAAACTCTGAGGGTAATGCTAGAAGTCTAAACCTCAAAATGCACTCACTCGAGGCACTCCTTAAAATGGAGAACATCGACATTTGTGCAGTGACAGAGACCTGGTTTAAGGCTCCAGAGAGCACCCCTGCATTATCAGGCTATAATTCATACCACCCCTTTCGGCCACCTAACCTGGACCGAAACACTAAAGGCGGAGGCATGTCCACATTCATTAGGGATATCCACACCTCCAGGCTAGTTGCTCAACATAATGCATCTGAAATTATCCAACTGCAACACTGGGCAACACTGCAATCCAGGTTGTAGCTTGATACAGATCTCCCACACCATGCTCCAGGATTCCCACTCTTCATTTCTTAAGATAATGGAAAATATTAAGGTACAACCTATACCTTAATTATGGGCGATTTCAACTACCCCATCATCAACTGGGAAAACTACTCGTGTACCAACTCATTCGCTCAACCTTTTCTGAAATTCATAAATTCCAATGCCTTGGATCAGCTTGTCCCCACTCCCACCAGGGGCAGCAATATCCTGGACCTGGTCATTACCAATATGGATAACAGGTGTTCCATGCCAAAGGTCTCACCTCCTCACTGGTCAGATCCGACCACAAGCTAATCACCCTAGACAGCCATATCCCACCCTCACCACCCATTAAGGAAACCACTGTCAAAAACTACTCCAAAGCCAACTTCATGCTTCTTAAGACAGAAGTGGCAAACTTCACAACACCCATGCAGATGGAAAATAGAGGTACGACTGCTTAATCTTACAGAAATGCACTGTATAAGCACATACACGAGTGCATGGATCATGCCATCCCCAACAAAACCAAGACGCTATCCTCCAAAAAAAGGAAGTCAATCTGGTGGTCCCCTGCCATAAACAAACTCTACAATAGGAGGAAGAAGCTGTTGCAAAAAACAGTAAAATCCCAAGATAGGAGGAACTCACTGGTCAGCCTCTGCAAGAAGCTGAGATCCCTCATAAAATCCTCCAAAGCCAGTTATGAAAATAAAATCGCCACTGATTCCAAAGACAACCACAATGCATTCTACAGCTATGTCAAGAATCTCAATGGCAACACTCAGATTTGCTCTGAGCTACAGCACAATGGCACTAAATATACAGAACCAACTGATATTGCCAACATCCTGGCAGATAGGTTCAGTGCTAACTTTACCCCCCACCCCCTCACTCTCCAAAGGGCCCATCTTAATACTGGAAAAATGCAAAGCCCCTGTAATCACGGATGAACAAGTAAAGACCGCACTCTCCAAAGCCAAGAACACAGCATCCATGGGACCAGACAACATCCCAGGCTGCGTACTGCACAAACTACAGAACGAAATGGCATCCCATCCAAGTACCATGTTCAATCATAGCCTCACCTCAGGCTAAGTGCCTACTGAATGGCGCACAGAGACGGTTATCCCACTCCACAAAGGGGGTGCCACCATGGACCCCGGAAACTACCTCGCCATTAGCCTGACGAGCCTGGTCTGTAAGGCCATGGAACATATCATCTTGGAGTTTATAAACAAAGACATAGGTAGCCTCCAAATCCTGCACCCACTTAGTTTGGGTTTGTAACAGGTATATTATGTCTACTAAACCGGACTGACTTCTATGAAGCAGTAACCAGAGCGGTAGACGAGTTGCAAGGTAGTGCACACAGCCTATCTTAACCTTGCCAAGGCTTTCAATACCATCTCCCTCTCTGGAATTATAGATAAACTCACTAAACTGCACATAAATCCCTATGTCAGAAGATGGGTGGCCAATAGGCTCACTGACAGAACCCACACAGTAAAAGTAGCAGACTCCAAGTCCGACTTCAGACCAGTGACGAGTGGAGTACCACAGGGTTCGGTCCTGGGTACTCTCCTGTTCAGCATCTACTTCTCTGAAGTACAGGCCAACACAGAAGGTCTTAGGCTAACAAAGTTCGCAGATGACTGCAGAATGGGAGCCATAATAGAATCACTTAATGATGTAGACATTCCACAAAAGGGCCTCACAGAGACAGATGCTTGATGTCAAAGTCATGGCCTCAAGCTCAATGCCAAGAAGTGCACTGTCATCCCCTTTGGGAAAAACTCGGTACCCATGAACTACCACATAGGCGGTAGCTCACTAAACACCGAAAGTGTGATGAGACCTCGGGACACAGATGGACACTAGTCTCTCCTTTGATAACCACATCGCCACAGTAGTCAGGAAATTCTTCTATGTGGCACACATCACAAAAGGGTTCTCCTCTAGAAAAAAGGAGGTCATTGTTCCTCTCTACTCATCCCTCAACAGATCCATTATAGAGTACAATGCCCAGATTGGCATTTATCTCACAAGACCTCTACAACAATTGGAAAGGCCACAGAAATACCTCACTAAGAGGATTACTGGCCTCAAACAGATGCCATATGCAGACCATCTCAAAAAACTCCAGCTCCACTCCGTCGTATATCGCCTACTCAGAGGCGATCTCAGCCTAACATACAAAGCTATGCCAAACCCAGAGCTATTGGACATGCTACACTTAAAGAAATCCCAATCTCTCCATACTACACACCACAGGGACCTAAACCTTGTCACCACAATTAACAGAACCTGCTGGAGGGATAGATTCCAGTCCCAGAGATTTCCCATACTCTGGAACAAACTACCCATTCATGTCAAGCAAAGCTCCTCATTGGCCCTCTTTAAGAAAAATACTGATGACTGGATGAGAAATAGAAAATTCACCCTGGGGGGATCCCTACTACGGCACTGCTCGAAAGGGCACAGGAAAATAATTTTCTTAGGTGGCGAAAGCCAGGGAACCTTTTTGGCTAGGCTTATATAGGCCCCAGGGCTGACAGCCTAGTACCTACCTATGAACCTATCAACAGTTGGAAGATTTTATATGGGAAAGGAAGAGTCAAGTGAGATAAGTTGACCCTCCTAACAGAACAAGAAGGTTTAAGATTACCCGATCTAAGGGGATAATTTAGAGCTACACAATTAAGTCTCTTATACATAACCCAAGTAAAAAGCTATAATTCAAAGTGGAAAGTGATGATGATTATGAAGCAGGGTGCAACTAAAGAAATACGGACAGAATGGGATTTTGGATGCAGATCCTCAATGAGAATAACAGTCATGCAGATTATCTGAGATCAAAAGAGACATCACTATGAACAAGTGGCTGCCGCAAGCCAGTTATCCCTGTGGTAACTTTTCTGACACCTCCTGCTTAAAACTCAAAACCCCCCGGAAGGACCACAAGGCCCCATTTTCATGGTCTGTATTCATACTGAATATCACGATCAAGCAAGCTTTTACCCTTCTGCTGCAAAAGAGATTTCTGTCCTCCCTGAGTTCACCTTAGGACACCTGCGTTACTCTTTGACAGATGTACTGCCCCAGTCAAACTCTCCACCTGACACTATCCCTGGAGCAGGTTGCACCCAGACACCCGGGTGTCTGGAGCCAGAAACGAGAGACCTAGTGGGACTGGCACCTTTGCCTCACCAGGTAAATGAACAAATGATGAACAGTGCCAGACAAGAGTCAAGCTCAACATGGTCTTCGTCCCCCGCTGATTCTGCCAAGCCAGTTCGCTTGACTGTGGTTTCGGTAGATAGTACATAGGGACAGTGGGAATCTTATTCACGCATTCATGAGCGTCCGTAATTAGATGATGGAGGCATTTGGCTACCTTAAGAAAGTTATAGTTACTACCGCCATTTGCCTGCGCTTCATTGAATTTCGTCACTTTGACATTCAGAGCACCGGGCAGAAATCACATGTCAATGCTCATCTCGGGACTTCATGATGCTTTGTTTTAATTAAACAGTCGGATTCCCCTGGTCTCCACCAGTTATAAGTCAGCTGCTAGCTGCCCAATGATGCAGGACACTAGTAGGGACTGGTACCCACCACAGCTGGGGCAATCGACAGGAAGGACCCGATGCATGTCCAGAGTCACTGCTGCTGTCCCCCCAGCCCCCAGGGGGGGCATAGTGAGAGGGCAATGCCTCATCCAGCCGCTGCATGCACCCAGCCTGAGCCCGACTGACCCAGCCCTTACAGCCAATCCTTATCCAGAATTATGGATCTGGCTTGTAGACTTCCCTCACCACCAAAGGGAGTTCTGGAAGTAGTTGTAGAAGTTCCCTGTTTTCTTTAAATAGATCCCAATTCTTCTTAAGTATCCATTGCATAGTCTTGGTGGTCTCCACACAGATGGTGTTTTTAAGAACTCCCAGGAGTCTTTGCAGACTTGTGGTTCAGTCTTGAGTATATCCTTTAATTTATAATCCACAAACTTAGCACTTTCCTGGGTGACAGATCCCTGAATGTCCACAACAGGATGGATAGGAGGCTTATTAAGGTCCTTGTGAATTTTGGAGATCCCAAAAATTGTAAGAATGGTCACCCTGGAATAACACTTCTGGGAAGAGTGTGCTACTTTGGAAAACATGTTTTTTGGGAAGTGGTTACCTAAAACAGAGTTTAAATGACATTAAGGAGGAAGTGGTGATGAAAAGGAAAAGGAATTACTACATCCAGATACTCAATAACAATGGCGCTGTTATCACTGAAACTGGTGAAGAAGACAACAATGGAACTGGCTATCTGGGAAGTGCCTTTATTACCAACTTTAACAAAGACCACCGACTATATGATGGATACTTAAGAAGAATTGGGATTTATTTAAAGAAAACAGGGAACTTCTACAACTACTTCCAGAACGCCCTCTGGTATTGTTCAGAAGAGGGAAGAACTTAAAGAAGATGTTGGAAGGAACAATAGTTAATTACAATGTAATAAGTAACGTTTGTAGATTGACCAAATGTGGGCGATGATCTTTCTGTAAGTGGATCCAAGTGGGCGACTCTTTTTGGATAAAAAAAAAAAAAAAACATGTTCAGGTTAGAGAAAAATATGATTATAACAGCAAAGGTATGATTTATGTTGCTCTTTGTCAAGTATGTCCATCATTTTATAATGAAAGACTAAACATGTCTTAAAAGATAGGCTGTATAAACGTCTTTATAATATACAAAAAGGCAAACTCACGAATGCCCTGGCTAAATATGTAACAGAATTCCATGACCATTATTTTTATTTTGTGGTTGTCAAGCAGATCTACCAAGGGGCTAGAGGAGGCCCATGTCACTTATTTCTAGAAAGAAGAGAAGTATTTTGGCAGCTAGTGTTTCAAGCTGATGTTTGGCCAAGCATTAATGGATGTATATCCATTTCCAGTCTGTAAAAATTAAAGGCTTTTAGAAGATAATGCAAGTTTGCCTTTAAGGGGACATTGGCTCAATTCTGACACTTTGATTGGCTGCTGAGGAGTGATGTCTTACATACATTCTTGGCCCTACTTCCTTGGATTTATGTGATGAAGTTTTACAGTGAAACAAAATGAAAGTGTTCATTTTATTTTAAACAATTTTTATTAGAGTTTTTTTAAAGGTCCTATCTATTATACAGCATATTTTGGCGATTTGCATCTTGTTCTGAACAGACCAGGGTTTGTAAGCTGTGGAGTTTTTGTGACTTTTACTTCAGTTTGTCATTTTGTTCTTTTCTAGCTTGTGAACTTAGTTGTTTGACATAACTTGTCTAACCATGATCGTGAGCTACACCTTCCAGAGCAATATGTATACTGTGTAGATGTTAGAAATGGCAGAGATGTTGGAAAAACCCACAGTTTTAATAAATATACTTACATACTTTCTCATTTGAGGATCTTTTGGGGATCTGAAGATGTGAAAACCATCTTCCTTTCACCTCAGTCAAATTAGTCCCAAGTTCCCAAATATTCAATGTTCTTATATATACAATTTCCTCTATTATTCAGCATTATCCTTCCCTCTGTGTAGTCCTAGTTTGGTATAAACATAGTCTATTGTTATGGTTGCACCCAAATAGCCCTTCACTTAACAGCCATCTTTACCAATCAGCAGATATCCAAAAGTACTAGGAAAATACCTTCAAATGAAATTGCTCCTCTTTTCCTTACTCCACAAAACAACTTATGCTCCATGGTCAGGATCCTCTAAATAATAAATCATGCCCATGGTCTTCCAGATTTGTTTCTTGTAACACAAGTATCCAAAGTTCAGCTTTCTTAAACAAGTAACTACTCTGTTAATGGTTAAACCATTAACAAACACTGTCACAAATCTCATCATCAACCTATTACAAATTGCAACTTTTGTGATTCCTTCTGCATTATTCAGTGGCAAATGCTTATGTAACTTCTAAGTCTTTTCATGTCTCTTAAAAGGTATTTCTCACTTCATTAACACGAGTTGATAAATTAACTGTAAACCAAATAACTTAGCCAAACATACAGTAAACTTCAAAGTATTTCCGTTGAAGAACCAGCATTATTTTTCTTAAAAAAAAGAATAAATAAAAACAGTAGCCATCCATTACAAACTTTTTGTCTGTACTGTTAGACATGAACAATTCTAGGTAAATCAAACATTCCCAAGTTCGAATTGTCCACTGATCATAATGCCAATACTTCCAAAGTACCAGCTCCTATGACTTGAATCTCTAGCACAATATACCCAATTTTATAGTTATTCATTGTCAGTTATTGATTAAACTATCAGACCTTACAACAGCTTCCCCATATCACCTTGCCCAATAGTCAGCATGCACTACAGTCTGGTACAGCCATTCTCCCAAGGAGGATGAGGCTATCTTTCAACACCCACAGTGAGAAAAAACTGAATATTTTGTCCAAACTAAACAGAAAACATTTAAGGATAAACAGAGCAAACAATTTTAAGTCTTACAATTTTCCATTTCAGTGAAAGCAACAGAAAAGATAACAGATCTTTGAGTGCAGCAAGCCTCCTCTCCTTCAATCATCCTGCACTTTTATTCATACTGCTTGCACATTTTTGTTTTGCAGCACACATGTTCTAAAACACAAGTCCACGTTTTGTGATTATCCTTTCCATTGTTTTAACTTTTTTACAGTACTCTAGTATAATTCTCAATTTTTAGACGTCTCCTCATTCATCACAAGTTTCTCTTTTCCATTCACATTCTCACCTTGGAGATCATATCCTTGAATCATTCTTACAGCTTCCCACCAAACTGACAAATGTTTTAAATACTGTCTTAAAAAGCACATCAAATACTGCTGCTAGTACAACTTTCTGTCCCCCTCATCATATATGAATAGTCACTGTAAAAAGTACATTTGCACAAGTCCTACTTACTTGTAACAACAGGAGTATGAATTCCTCACTGTCAGCATCAGTGGCATTTTTCATTACCTGCTAAGATAACCCAGAGCTGGTCAGATTTCAAAAGCTCAGACTCCCTTCCCCTCTCTCTTCCTGTGACAGCTGATTTGGCTGAGCACGTCCTTTGAGGAAGCGAGTGGTCAGGCTTCTTCGCTTCAACAATGAAGGAGAGGAAAGTGCCTGAAGCCAGAATCATCTACCAAGAGTAAATTTGCAGCCAGTCACATACTATATAAAAACCAAACCAAACAACAACCACATCAAAGAGCTTGAAACTCACCTCAGCTATGCACAGTCTGGAGGATGGTGTTTGGGTGCTGTCATTGAGACAGTGAAAATTTTGAATATCTACTGTTTCAGGTAAGTAGGATTTACACAACCGTACTGTGTTCATCATTTCACTGTCTCAGTGGTACTTTGGGTCGATTCCCAAACCTCACCCTACCTGGAGGGTTGGAGGATAAGGATCAAGGAGCCCCTGGAGAATGGTCATAGAAAACCCTGTCCTCAACCTTGAAAAGGAATCCAGTTTGCAGTGTTTTCTGAAGGTATGAACACAGGACTAGGTCGCTGACTCTAGAATGCTTCTAGAATCCATACTTTTCCAATACGCCTTCTCAGATAATAAGGCCCTGGTTGAGTGTGCCTTAACCTTGATTGGAAGAGATTTATAATGGTAGAAGTAACAAAAAACAATAGCACAGGATAACTATAATGCAGCTGTTTGCTTAGAGACAGGTTGACCTTTCTAAGCCCCTGCATAGGAGCCAGATGTCCAGAATTCCTAAAGGGCTTGGTTCTGTCAAGGTAGCACCTAAGCAACATGTGTGCCTACAAGGTATTTTCTCCATTGTTTTTTGGATCAGAATAAAACACTGGGAGATTGATGGCTTGATTCAAGTTAAAATTCATAAATAACTTTAGGCATAAATGATGGATTACTTCATAACTCAGCCCTATCTTTGTGAAAAATCAGATAAGGTTGGCCCCATCATGACAGCTTGCAGCTCAGAAACCTACCTTGCAGATGTCAGATCAATGAGTAAAACAGTTACCAAAATAATGAACTATAAATCAGCCTGACAGGCAGGCTCAAAGGGAGGCGAGATCAAATTATCAAGAACATACTTGAGATCCCAGAGAGGAGGAGGAGTTTGCTTTTTGAGGGGGTTTCACATGGAACACTCCTTTAAACTGTCTACCCCCAACAGAGACAAAGGGGAGGGGGTGTCCATAGGCAGACAAGCTGAGATAGCCACAATATGTACTTTAATAGAAGCATTTGACAAACCATCTCTAAGTAGCTCACACAAACATTTCAAAACCAGATGGGTTGAAAACCTTTCAGGATCTCTGTTATTAGTTAGGCACCACCTAGAAAATCTCTTCCACTTATAAAGCATAATATTTTCTAGTTGCAGGTTTTCTTGCCTCCTTAAATACTTGCTGCACATTTTCATACAAATGCTTAAAAGGAAAATAAAGGCATCCTGGCTGTCAGTTGCAATTGCTGTAAATCGGGGTGCACCATTCACTCTTGATGCTATGTGAGTAGATCCAGTTTGTGAGAAAGCTTGAGGTAATTGCCCTTGGTCATTTCCATTAAAAGGGAGAACCAACTCTGTCTGGGTCAAATGGGGGGTATCACAATGATCTTTGGTAATTCTTGCTGAAGCTTTAGAAGTACCTTGGGAATAACTGGAAAGGGTGGAAACAGATACAGGAACATTCATAACCAAGGGAATGCCAGTGTGTCTGTCTCTCAAGCAATGCTGCAAGGATGTCTTGAACACAATTTTTTTCAATTGTCTGTTTTAAAAGGAAGTGAAGAAATCTGCTCGAGTTGCTCCCCACATCTGTATCAAGTCCTGGAAGACCTCTATGGAGTTGCCAACCATGAAGGCCTGGATCTGCTTAGCCTATCTGCCCCTGTGTTTTGCTTCAGCAGAATGTACAAGGCCTGAAGAGTCGGAGAATGCTGTATTAGCAGCTCCCAGGTCATCACTGCCAACTGATAAAGAAGGTAGGTATGATCTTGTATCCCTCTCCCTTGCTTGTTCAGGTACCACATCACAGTAGTGTCATCTCGGACTACTAGAAGAGGAAGTGGTGAAGAACCTTTAAGGCTCAAATCACTGCCAGCATCTTGTTTACATTTATGTGCTTTGGAGCGTCCTCTGGACCCCACACATCTTGCACTTGAGCTCCCCATGGACACTGTTCCCCATTCAAAATCTGAATGATCCATCTGGACAGACTGGACTGGGGTATGAAACAGAAAAGGAGTCCTGGATTCAGAAACCGTTGATCTCTCCACCACTGTAGTTCTGTTTCACAAATCACAGTACTAGTAACCTGGAAATCCAAGTGATGAAATACTCGTACCAACAATTCTTAAAGTACTGCATTTTTCTCATGTGTAGCTTGGTTAGTGGTGTCATGTGGATCATTGATCACTGAGGCCAATCATTTTGAGAAACTCTCTTGTTGAGGTCACATCCAGAAGAGAGAAATCCCAGAAAATGCCCTGAAAAGTCAAAACTTGGACCAGGTAAACTATTCTCTCACAGGATGTGAGGAAGGATGTTTGAAGATTCCACTTAAAGCCTAGGTGGGAAAGGAGTGATGCAAACTTATCTAAAGACTCTAAGCACTTGTATACAGAATCTGCAGAAATCAGCAGGTCATCTAAATAAAGAATAATGTGGAGGTGCCCAGAGTTCTGTAATAGGCAACCCTGAGGCCAGACACTTTATAAACACTTGACAGCCCAAAGGATAATGTAGGAAACTGAATGTAACAGCAAATTTCAAAAAGAAATATAATAACTGTCCATGACATTTAGAGTCACCATGAAGCAGTGGTCTGGAAGCAGCGCTAGGACTGAATGTAAAAGTGAGCATTTTGAATTTCAGAACTTTTACACAAAGGTGTTTAGGGAGGACAAATCAAGAATGGGTCTCCAAGAATGTTCCTTTTTTGGTACCAAAAAGATTCTGTAGTAAAATACTTTGTCTTTGTATACTGCAGGAATTGGTACTATGAATCTTGCTTCTGCCATGTGATTGAGCATTGGAGGAAACAGCTCTGTTTGGTCTGGTGGGTGAAGAGGTATTCCCCTGAAAGGAGAAGGATTTTCTATACACTGACAAGCATATCCTCTCTGAATTATTATCAGAACCCATTTGTCTGAGCCTATTTGCTGGACTGCTGGGTTGACACAGAAACGGGGGGGGGGGGGGGAGAAAGGGTAGGGAAGCGGTACTCTACGACTTAACACAGTCATTCCTTTGCAGGGGTTTAATTCTTTTTCAGAAAGGAACTGTCTTGTTTGCTTTTAAACAATTATTCTCCTAACATTTCATTTTGGATCGCCGACTTTTGTTTTGGCAGGGATTTTTGTCTGCTCTGTCCTTTGAAAGAAGACACCTTTGTTTGAGGAGAACTTGGGCACATGAAACATCTTAGATACCCCATAAATTAATTATTGTTTGATAATCTGTGTAACAGAGGGCCCAAACACCAATTCAGAACTTAAAAGCTGTATCCAAAATTTTGGCTTTTAAATCAATCACCAGAGAAGCTCTGATTATGTAACCAAGCATACAGTCTTAACACGGAGAAGAAACAACATTTCTCGAGACTGTATGTCCACATTCAAACACACCTTTCAAAGCAAGTTTCAAATCCAGAGTCAAATTATTAACAATTAAAAGCCGCAGTGGTACAGCGGTAGCGTTGTTGCCTCACAGCAAGAGGTTCTCCTGTTCGATTCACGGCTGGAGTGCCTTCTGTGTGGAGTCTGCATGTCCTCCCCGCGGTCGAGTGGCCTCCGAAAGACGTGTGAATGGGCGTGCCTTCGCTGAAGGTTGGGTGTCGGGCTGGCAACTCGGCACCATAAAAAAATCTACTGCCAATCATTAGCAGACCGGAGTTCCGCTGTGGTGACCTCTAACCGGGAAAAGCCGAAAAGACAAACATTCATAGAAGACTTTTGCTCTGCATGTAAAGATGCAGCAAAATCATCCAAACTGTACACATGCTGTGAAAGAAAATTCCACATTCTAAATGCTAGATTACTAGAAAGAGACATCCTTTAGCCTCAAAGATATATTTTCACTCTTTACCAGTGTGTTGGAATAGATGAACCTAAGGAGTTTTTATTTGAGAAGGTAGTTGGGTCAACAGTCAAATGAGAAAGAGAGACCTGTCATATCAGAAGAAACTCTCAGAGCCTTTTTATGGACTCTTGGGATAGATACTGCTGCCCTGCAATAAACATCTTCCATGTCATGCAAGAGAGAGGGGACAGCCACAGAATTAGACATATTGTCATGTATAAGGTCAAATGCTGTGCCTAGCTCTGGGGTAACACCCAAGCAAAACATCACTAAATCTAGCAATCATCTGAGGAAAAGTGAACACATCTTTGGACTTAAGCCCAGGTTCACCTTCCAAAGAATGAGAGTGACTGGACTTGAGGACAATGGTGATTTCTTAGTTGACACCATCAGATTCCTCATCATTCTCTGACACAACAGAAAGATCTCTAGCCAAACTAAAACCACAGCCATGTATGGGAACAAAACCACCAGAATTAGCTGTCTGGAGAACACGCAGCCAAGGAAACCACATCAGCATTACAAACAGCTGTAATCAGATTATCAGCTGTATGATGAAGCTTGTTTCTTTTTCTTGTGAACTAAACTACCAGCTAAAATAACTGGGGACAGAGTGTTATATCTGGCAAGGGGTCTCTTACCTCAAACTACTCCTGCAGCTAAAGGGTTTAGTTCTCCCATACTGGAACAGCCTCAGAAGATGTATCTAAACCTCATTCCACTGTGGCTAGCAAAGCTACAATAAAGTGAGATGGGACAAGAGGCAAGTGGTCTGCAGGCTAAGCAGTGGCTCCAACAGAATCACTAACTAAATGAGGCGTATTTTACTTTGTTTTTTTCATTTTAGTTGAAACTGGATTTGATGGGGATTGCCACAGTTAGGATCCATCAAGTCAGGGGAGAGAACACCAGCCAGAATAATAAACTGGCAGTACTAGATAATGTAGTTTCTAAAAGTATGCCCTCACACAACTAAACTCTGCCAAACTGTCCTATTACCACAAAAATCAGTTTTAAATCCATTCAGAATTATTTTACAACTGACAGAAGTTAAAGGATTTCCAGTACAAACACCAAAGCAATCAATGTGCCAAACCAGTGTTAGAAATTGGATTCACATACTTTAAAATAATATTACACTGCCATAAAAATAACATTTAATATTAATTTAAACTATATTATCTTGTCAGAGAGAGTAAAATCTACAGAATACAAGTAACTTAATTCATGGTAAAAATATGACCTGATATTAAAAACACACAAAGCAGAGCCATACATATAGTAACATAAATGCAGAAAAACTCCAAGTTCAGCAGGATTGTCTTGTCAAGAGATGAAAATAAAGCAGAGCAACAACAATAAAGACAGGTGTGATTAATTTGTGGTTCTGACTGAACGAGACAGCACCTAATGTCTAACAGTAAACAAACACATACTGCACTTCTGAGAGAAATAAAAGTTTCCTCAGAAACAGTAAAAACAAGCATCTGTCAAAGACAAGCCAAATAAACACTGCTACAAGCATAAATTTCCACAGGAATTACTGTAAACACTGAAAAAATTAAATATTACATTATATATATATATATATATATATATATATATATGTATATATAGTTTAAATAAACTAAATACAAACGAATAATAAGTCTAATAATACAATGAGAAGAAGGGGTTCCCTAAATGGAACTTATCTGAGCAGTAAGCCAGAAAAATCAGCACCGGATCTTGTGAAGAATCACAGGACTTTCTTCTTTAGATGGCAGAAAAAGACTAGACACTCACCTCCTGTGACAGCTGATGTCTTCCTACTCAAGATATCCCAGCCAATTAGCTATCACATGAAGAGACAGAGGGAGGGAGGGAGGGGAGTCTGAGTTTTTGAAAGCTGACCAATACTGAGCTATCTTGGTAGATGAAAAGTACAGTTTTGTACCTACCATAAATGTAGATGTCCGATAGACATGCAACTGCAGTCATAACATATGGGTTGTCCTGCCTCAGGCAGCCCTCGGTCGGCCGGATTCCAAAGTCTGGGTCCGGCTGGTGTCGCCTCCTCTCCGATGTCAGAACGGCTGGAGTATAAAGGCATCGGCCGACGCCATCTTCTTCAGTGTTTCTTGCCCCAGATGCCAGGTGCCCTCCTAGGAAGGCTAAATTTGGTGAATGGATAAACAATTCCAGACATGCACAACAGTAATAAACAGATACACCATAGGAGATACCCCCAGCTAATAGGAATAGGGGTAGTGGACCCATAAAGAAAGTTGCAGAGGGGTAGGAGGGTTTGAAAATCCGACTGCAGTTGCATGTCTATCGGACATCTACATTTATGGTAGGTACAAAACTGTACTATGTCCTTCAAGAATGCAACTGCAGTCATAACATATGGGTTGAATACCATAGCCAAGCTGGGGGTGGATGGAACTAAGAAAGGGATGGTGTAGCTAAAATGCCCTGCAGGACTGCCGAAGCAAAGCCTGCTCGGGATCTGGAGTATAAAGGCAGGTTGTAGTGCTTGGTAAATGTATGCACGGAGCTCCATGTAGCAGCCTCTAGAATGTCCTTTGTAGCCACTCCTCTGAGGAAAGCTGTGGATGTGGCTATAGCTCTGGTGGAATGTGGCCTAATATTGGCTGGCACCCTTTTCCATGGAAAGAATAGCAGAATCTGATGCAGTGTCCAATCCATTTTGAAATTGTTTGTTTGGAGATTGCTTTTCCTTGTACTCCAGTACCATAGGCTACAAACAGTTGGTCTGACTTTCTGGTGGCCTTAGTTCTGTCCAAGTAGTAGCGTAGTTGCCCGTGTATGTCCAAAGTATGTAGCAGTTTTTCCCCCCTGTTTTGAGGATTGGGGAAGAAAGTAGGCACGTGAATAGCTTGATTTAGAGACACCCTGGAAATTACTTTTGGCATGAATGTAGGATTGGTTCTTAAGAGAAACTCTGTCCTGATGAAAAATGAGGAAAGGAGGTACTGCCATGAGTGCCTGTATCTCCGAGACTCTTCTTGCAGATGTGACTGCCAATAGAAAAAACGTTTTCCATGATAGAAATTGCATCTCTGAAGTTGCTGCTGGCTCAAAGGGAGGAAGAGTTAATTTTTCCAAAACGAAATTGAGGTCCCATGCAGGTACTGGCTGTTTTCTGGGAGGCTTGATATTCTTTATCCCTCTTAGGAACTGTCTTGGCAAAGGATGTGAAAACAGTGGTGGATCACAATTGTATTTTGCTGAGATTGCTGAGGCGTGAATCTTTATAGAAGAATATGAGAGTCCAGTATGAAACATTTCTGCCAAGTATTCCAATATCTGAGGTATACTCAGTAATGTTGTATCCTGACCCCTGTTGGCATTCCAGATGCTGAATCTCTTCCACTTGGCTGAATAGGTTTTTCTGGTGGAAGGTCTGCGTGCTTCCAGTAAGATCTCTTGAACTTTTTTGGAAAGAGAGATAGCGGAAGGAGTCATGGTAACCTCCAGGCTGTCAGATGCAATGTTTTCAGGTTTTGATGGACAGTCCTGTAATTGTGTTGTGTTAGAAGCAGGGGCCATAGGGGCAGAGGCCACGGTTTGGTCCGAGTTATGCTCAACAGCAATGGGTACCAGTGTTGCCTTGGCCAGTCTGGAGCTATCAAAATGCCTGTTGGCTGTTCTGCTTTGATCTTCAGTATCACCTTGGTCAGCAGAGGTAGAGGAGGGAATGCATAAATTTTTAGGAATTCCAGCTGAAGGAGAGAGCATCCGTTTTCCAGGCTAGAGGATGGTGGGTCCTTGTGCAGAACTTTTCCAGGTGATGATTCATGTGAGAAGCAAAGAGATCTACGTCCGGTCTTCCCCATGTCTTTGTTATTTGTGAGAAAATGTGAGGATGCAGCATCCATTCGTGTGGATCCAAGAAATTTCTGCTCAGCTTGTCCGCCAGTACATTGTCCTTGCCCGGCACAAACTGGGATTGCAAATGTATCTTCAGACTCAGGGATTTTTCCCAGAGAATCATTGTTAGTCTGCAGAGGGTATAAGAATGAGTGCCTCCCTGCTTGTTTACATACCACATGACAGTGGTGTTGTCTATCCTTATTAGCAGATGTCCTTGTTGTAGTGATTTTTCGAAAGTCTCGATTGCATGTATCACTGCCAACATCTCTTTCTGGTTTATGTGCAGATGTCTTTCCCTTGGTGTCCATAGACCTTGAATGCATCTGCCCTCCATGTGCGCCCCCCATCCATGATCTGAGGCATCTGTTGTAATCATTTGACCTGCTTGAGGTCTGCTGAAAGACATGCCTTTGTTTAACTGACTTGCTTGAGCCCACCACAAAAATTCTTTTTGCAGACATGGAATGAGTGGGATTATGTCCTCTAGGCTTTGGCTGTGTTGGGACCATAAGCTTTTTAAATACCATTGCAGCTTTCTCATATGAAGTCTTGCCAAAGGTATCAGAAGAATGCAAGATGCCATGAACCCCAGGGCCTGCAGGATTTTCCTTGCAGTCAGCTGGGAGAGCTTTGCTAGGCCTTTGAAGTACTCTGGTAACTGCTGTTGTTTTTCCTCTGTGAGGTAGGCCATTTGTGTTTCTGTGTCCAGTTTGGCTCCTAGGAAAATAATCTGTTGTGATGGCAATAGTCTTGATTTCTGAATGTTGACTGCGTATCCCAAGGCCTGCAGTAGATGAATGACATAGTCCAAGTTTGCTATTAAGGTTTGTTTGTTGTCTGCTTGTATGA
Organism: Protopterus annectens; assembly: GCF_019279795.1. Classification (NCBI taxonomy): domain Eukaryota; kingdom Metazoa; phylum Chordata; order Ceratodontiformes; family Protopteridae; genus Protopterus; species Protopterus annectens. The sequence continues at coordinate 413,106,370 of NC_056736.1, read as the reverse complement.
GGCAGTCGTCCAGGTAGGGGTATATCTGAATCCCCTGGAGTCTGCAGTGTGCCACTACTGATGCCAGGCATTTCGTGAACACTCTGGGCGCAGTAGATAAGCCAAACGGCAATGCTGAGAATTGATAATGCTCTGTCCCTGCAAGAAATCTGAGGTATCTTCTGCAGCTTTGTCTGATTGGGACATGCAGGTATGCCTCCTTGAGGTCCAGAGTGACCAGCGAAGACTCCTTGCCCAGCATGGGAAGGAGTTGCTGCAACGTCAGCATTTTGAACTTTGGCACAATGAGAAAAGTATTTAGAGTAGACAAGTCCAGTATAGGCCTCCATTTGTTTTCTTTTCTTGGAACAAGGAACAGTCTTGAATAAAATCCCTGGCCTTGTTCCTGAGGAGGAACCGTTTCTATTGCTTTTATACTTAACAGCTTTGAAACTTGAGTGTGCCTCTGCCCTTTGATGATGTGGCAGGTTTGGCATGCCTTGTCTTATTGGTAAAGTATGAAAGTGGAATCTGTAACCCTTGTCTATTAAATCCAGAATCCAGTTGTCCTTTTTTAAGATATGGCAGTTTTTTGCGAATAAGGATAATTTTCCGCCCAAAGGTCCTTCTCTTTGAGCCTTTGTTGGCGGTATGAAAGCCAAGTCATTGTGATTGTCCTTGTGGTGCAGCTGGGCTGCCTGCGCCACTTCTTTGATTTGGAGGTTGCCATTGGCGGCCCCTGTAGGATCCTCGGTATTGCCCTCTACCTCGGGCACGCCTGTTTTTTCCCCTTTGAAACTTGTCAGAGTCTGGGAAGGACCAATTCTTTGAAGGCCAGTTTCTGCTGAATCTGGGTGGCTGAACCTGGAGGAAATCCTTGACTGTCTGTACTGACTTAGCTTTTTCCTCAATGGATTTTAACACATCTTGTGCATTAGCACCAAAAAGCTTCTGTTTTTCCAGAGGTGCATCAAGTAACTTTACTTTAACATGGTCTGGTAATGGCTGATCTTTTAACCAAGCATGTCTACGTATTACAGCCCCAGTCATAGCTGCCCTACATGAAGCCTCCAATGCATCATAACCACACTGAAGGAAATGATTGTTAACCTGCTGAGTGTTATGTATGTGATCCTGCAATGCCTTTCTATCAATAGGCTCAGGAGAGGCTAGCTTTTTCTGTAAATCATCCAGTAAGAAATCCTGGTGCTGAAACATATGAAAAAGGCAGTTAAGTGACCTCATGGCTAGGGTGGTAGAGGTATAAACTTTTTTACCCCATCTCTCCAGGGACCTAGCTTCCCTATCCGCTGGTAGTGGATTCTTGGCAGTGGAAGTAGCCACTCCCTTGGGGCCCTGTGAAATAGTTTCTAGATCCACAGAGTGGGCCTTAAAGAGATGTTTGAGAGTGTCAGGGACCCTATAATATCTGTCTGGCTTGACAGGAGCAGGGGGGAGAGAATCAGGGTTAGCAATGGAGTCAGAAAAAAAGTACAGTTTTGTACCTACCATAAATGTAGATGTCCGAACTGGATAGCATCTGCAGTCATAACAAATGGGTTGTCCTGTCGTCAGGCAGCCCTTCGGTCGGCCGGATTCCAAAGTCTGGGTCCGGCTTCGGCTGATGTCGCACTTCACCCGACGTCATCTCTGCTGGTCTTCGGGTATAAAGGCATCAGCCGACGCCATTTTCCTCAGTGTTTCTTGCCCCAGATGCCAATAGCTAAATTTTGGATAAATGCCAATGTTTCCAAAATAGTAGAAGGCAAACACAAAAAATAAACATGTATGTACATATATACAAACAAATACACCATAAGAGACTCCCCCCCCCAGCTAGCTATTAGGAGGGTAAATACCCTAGGAGTACCACAGAGGGGAAGGAGGGAGGGTAATCCTGACTGCAGATGCTATCCAGTTCGGACATCTACATTAATGGTAGGTACAAAACTGTACTATGTCCTTCATGGATGCATCTGCAGTCATAACAAATGGGTAGAATACCATAGCCAAACTAAGGGAGGAGGAATAAAAATTATGGTGTAGTCAGGATCCCTTGCAGTACAGCAGTGGCAAACCCTGCTCGGGATCTAGAATATAGAGGTAAATTATAATGCTTGGCAAATGTATGCACGGAGGTCCAAGTAGCCGCCTCAATAATGTCCTTGGTTGCCACTCCTCTTAAGAAAGCTGTGGTAGTGGCTGTAGCCCTTGTAGAGTGAGGTCTTATGTTCTGCGGAACTGGTTTTCCATGGTAGGAGTAACAGAATCTTATGCAATTTCCTATCCATTTGGAGATTGTCTGTTTGGAAATTGCTTTTCCTTCCCTTCCTGTTGCATAGGCTACAAAGAGCTGGTCAGTTTTTCTGTTACCTTTGGTTCTGTCCAGGTAGTAGCGTAACTGTCTATGTACATCCAAGGTATGCAGCATTCTTTCACCTCTGTTTTGTGGGTTGGGAAAGAAGGTAGGTAGGTGGATTGCCTGGTTTAAAGACACTCTGGATACCACCTTAGGCATAAATGTAGGATTAGTTCTCATGGACACCCTATCTTGATGGAAGATTAGGAAGGGTTGCACTGCCATTAAGGCCTGTAGTTCCAAAACCCTCCTTGCTGAAGTAATAGCCAGTAGGAAAGCAGTTTTCCATGACAGGTGTTGTAGATCTGCTGTTGCTGCTGGTTCAAACGGAGGGAGTGTCAATTTTTCTAGTACAAAATTCAAGTCCCATGCTGGTAATGGTGGTTTCCTAGGAGGTTTTACATTCTTGATCCCTCTGAGGAACTGCCTGAGTAGAGGATGTGAAAAGACAGGAGGATCAAAGCTGTATTCTGATGAGATAGCTGATGCATGTATCTTGATGGAGGAATAGGACAGGCCTGTATGTAGAAGCTCTGCCAAGTACTCCAGAATGTTAGCAATATCTATGTTCGACACATCTTTTCCTCTTTCAGTACTCCAAATGACGAACCTTTTCCATTTTCCTGCATAGTTCCTTCTTGTTGAAGGTCTGCGGGCTTCAAGGATAATGTCTTTAACCCTTTGTGAAAGGTCTGGGTTAGTTACTGCTATGTGATGTTCCAGGCAGTCAGTTGCAAGGTTTTTAGGTTTGCATGTATGTTGCTGTAGTTGTTCTGAGTTATCATCAGAGGCATTAGGGGTATTGACCTCATTTTCTTGGGAGACATGCTCCTCAGCAATGGGTACCAGTGTTGTCTTGGCTAGTTCGGAGCTATCAGAATTATCCTTGGACGTTCCTCTTTGATTTTCAGTAGTACCTTGTGCATCAAGGGAAGAGGTGGGAATGCATATGCTGTCAGGCCTTTCCAGCTGAAGGATAGAGAGTCCACCTTCCATGCAAGTGGGTGGAATGTCCTTGTGCAGAATTTTTTGAGCTGGTGATTTTGTGGGGAAGCGAATAGATCTATTTGTGGCATTCCCCATTTCTTTGTGATGGCCTTGAAGATGTCCGGGTGTAGCATCCATTCATGAGCATCCGAGGTGGTTCTGCTTAAAATGTCTGCTAGGGTGTTCTCTTTTCCCGGTACAAATATTGCCTGTAACTGGATGTTGTAGCTTAGAGCCAGATTCCATAGGTCCAAAGTCATTCTGCATAGGGGGTATGAATGAGTGCCTCCCTGTTTGTTGATGTACCACATGACTGTGGTGTTGTCTGTCCTTATCATCAAATGGCCTTCTTTGAGGAATGGTCTGAATTTTAGAATTGCCAGTTTTACTGCCAGCATCTCTTTTTGGTTTATGTGCAGGTGCAGCTGGTCCTGAGTCCACAGTCCTTGTACGCATTTGTCCAGCATGTGTGCCCCCCATCCTAGGTCTGAGGCGTCCGTTGTGATGGTTTGGCTTGCTCGGTAGTTGTGGAAGGGTAGGCCTGGGTTTGACTGGCATGCCTGAGCCCACCATAGGAACTCCTGTTTTAAGCATGGGATTAGTGGTATTTCTGTTTCTAAGCTGTGCCTGTGTTGAGACCATAAATTCTTTAGGTACCACTGTAACTTCCTCATATGCAGTCTGGCATGTGGGACCAAGATTATGCATGATGCCATGAAGCCCAAGGCCTGCAGAACTTTTCTTGCTGTTAGTTTGTTCTGCTTTGTTAATGCCAGGAAGTAAATAGGGAGTTCTTTTTGTTTTTCTGCAGTTAGGAATGCCATTTGTTTTACTGTGTCCAATTCGCCAAGAAAGTTCTTGTCTGGGATGGTATCAGCCTTGACTTTTGTAAATTGACTGTGTATCCCAGGGCTTGAAGCAAGTAAATGACACTTTGTAAATCTGTTGTCAGCTTGCTTTTGTTGTCCGCTTGTAACAGGCAGTCGTCCAGGTATGGATAAATTTGGATTCCCTGTACTCTGCAGTGAGCGATTACTGATGCCAGGCATTTTGTGAATACTCTGGGCGCAGTAGATAAGCCAAAGGGCAATGCTGAGAATTGATAATGCTCTGATCCTGCAAGAAATCTGAGGTATCTTCTGCAATTTGGTCGAATGGGGACGTGCAGGTATGCCTCCTTGAGATCTAGAGTTACCAGCCAACACTCCTTGCCCAGCATGGGAAGAAGTTGCTGTAGGGTCAGCATTTTGAATTTTGGGACAAAGATGTATGTGTTTAAGATGGACAGGTCGAGAATAGGTCTCCAGTTTTTCTCTTTTCTTGGTACTAGGAAGAGTCTGGAGTAGAATCCTTTGCCCTGTTCTGTTGTTGGTACTCTTTCCACAGCTCTCATTTTTGTTAATTCCGCTATCTGGTGCAGGGCTTCTATTTTTTGATTTGGGGGCAGGTTTGGCATTCCTCTTTTTACTGGTAAAGTATGGAAGTGGAACCGGTAGCCTTGGTCTATGGTTTGCAAAATCCACTTGTCTTTTGTGATGTAGTGCCAATTTTTCGAGAATAAGGCTAACTTTCCGCCTAATGGTGCTGCTATTTGCTCCCTGGTAGGCGGAATCAGAACCAAGTCACTGTGATTGTCCTGTTGCAGTGGCAGTGGTTGTGTCTGTGCCTCGGTTATTGCCTTGCCACTGTCGTCCTCTGTAGGCACCTCCTCTGGATTGATTTCTGCCCCTAGAGCGTCTGTTCCTGCCCCTTTGTGATCTTGTGGAGTCAGAAAAGGACCAATTTTTGGCAGGCCAGTTCCTGCTAAACCTTGGGGGCTGAACCTGTAGGAAATCTTTAACTGTTTGTACAGATTTTGCCTTCTCTTCCATTTTCTTCATTACCTGCTGGGCAGGTTCCCCAAATAGACTGGCCTTATCCATAGGAGCTTCCAATAGCTTAGCTTTAACATGATCCGGTAAGACCTGTTCTTTCAACCATGCATGCCTTCTTATCACTGTGCCAGTCATGGCTGATCTAAATGAAGCCTCCAGTGCATCATAGCCACATTTTAAGGAATGGTTACTAACCTGTTGGATGTTATTCACCATTTCTAATACATATTTCTTATCTAAAGATTCATCAGAGGACAGCTTTTAATTAACTGATCAAGCATAAACTCTTGGTATTGGATCATGTGAAACTGACAGTTTAAAGCTCTAGCTGAGAGAGTAGCAGAGGTGTAGACTTTTTTCCCCCATCTCTCTAAGGACCTGGATTCCCTTTCAGAGGGAATAGGGTTTTGCTGTGGTCGAGGCTACTGCCTTAGGCCCCTGGGATATAGTTTCGGGGTCTGCAAGTGGGGCCTTGTATAAGTGGTGATGAGTGTCTGGCACCCTGTAAAATCTATCTGGTTTGGCAGGGGCTGGAGGTAAAGAATCAGGTGCCGTGCAGACATCATTAAATGCATCGTCCACAACAGACAGGACAGGAGGTATAGCTAAGGGCCTATGTTGTGGTAAGTGCAGAAAAGTCCTAAGCCTTTTTCTTGAATCTGAGAAATCTTGTCCCTGCCATTGGAATTGTTCTCTCATGGCATGTAAGGTTTCCCCAAAGGAGAATTCCTCTGGTGGAGAGGCAGCTGGAATGGATTCTTCAGCATCGGAATCTTCATAATTGGAAAAGGGAGCCTCTGGCTGGTCTGTAATGTCTGAGTCATCCGCAGAATCAGAGGACACAGGCTCAGGGGGCTCTGCTCTAGGTCTCTTTTCTGGGGGCTGAGAGGCCCTGTCTGGGTGAGATTGGGATCCCCTAATTAAGGATATTAAATCTTCCGCCAGAGTAAGCATTTGTGAACTAGAAGTGGGCCTGATTGAGGGGGGTTTAACAGGCACTGATTTAGCAGATTTGGCTGCTTTAGCCCTGGCAAAGGCCTTAATAGACATGGCTGCAGGAGGCCTAGCAGCACCACGTGCTGGGGTAGAGACATCCAAAGGGATGGTGTCTGATAAATCACTAGGAACCACAGTTGTAGGCAAAATTTCTGAGGCTGATTCAGGTAAGGTAGCAGGAGCCTCAGTAGTAGTCATGGATTCAGCTGAAGATTGACCAGTTTTCTCGGTTTCGGCCGTAACCGAGACACTCGCGGTTTGCTTAACCGTGGTTTCGGCCGAAACCGCGGACCGCAAGTGTCGGTCTTTTTCTTTGCGTTTTTTAACAATTTGGGTAGTCGGAGGATCCGACGGCATAATGTACGCAAAATCTGAGCCGAAAAACTGTTCAGCAAACTCCGACCGACGCCTAAGCGTTCGTCGGTTGAAGGAAGCACAGGCCGAACAGGCTGCTACGTCGTGGTCTGGGCCTAAACAAGGCAAACAGTAAGAGTGGAAATCTTTATGAGGTATTTGTTTCCCACAAGTTAAACAGTTATTGACTTTTTCTGACATCGGCTGAGGCAAGAAAGAGTCCCCAACGGGGTACTTAGCTTTTAGAAGTCTTCGAAGTAGTATTCGGTAGTAGTAATCTCTGGATCTGACCGACCGGCACTTGCGAACAGCTTCTGCTTCGGGCGCCACGTGGCAAGAAAGACTGGGGAAAATGGCGTCGGCTGATGCCTTTATACCCGAAGACCAGCAGAGATGACGTCGGGTGAAGTGCGACATCAGCCGAAGCCGGACCCAGACTTTGGAATCCGGCCGACCGAAGGGCTGCCTGACGACAGGACAACCCATTTGTTATGACTGCAGATGCATCCATGAAGGACATCATCATCCAAAACATCCATAACTGGAGGAATAGCTAAAGGTCTGTGCTGGGGAAGCTTGAGGAAGGTACGTAGCCTTTTCCTGGAATCAGAATTCCTGACCCTGCCATTTAAAATGTTCCCTCATGGAGTGCAGGACTTCACCAAACGAGAAATCCTCCGGAGGGGAGGCAGAGGGAATAGATTCCTCAGCATCAGAGTCCTCATAGGTCTGGAAGGATTCTTCTTGGGTATCTGAATGCTCAGAATCCCCAGAGGCTTCATCTGAAGAGAGGTTGTCGGCCTGCTCAGTTCTGGGCCTTTTCTCTGCAGGTGGCTGAGAACCTCTGTCTGGGTGAGGCTGAGAACCCCTGATAAGAGAAATAAGATCTGCAGCAAGAGACATTATCTGTTTATCAGAAGAAGGGGCCTGAGCAGCAGGTTTAGGATGGGCCTTGGCCTGGCTGGCGGCCTTAGCACGTGCACAGGCCTTGATGGACATGGATACAGGAGGCCTAGCAGCCCCACGTGCAGGAGTAACCTTGTCTACAGGAATGGTGTCGGGAAGATCCAGAACTTCGGTTTCTGGAGGAAAATCAACAACCGGCACCGGAGAGATCTCAGAGACAGAGGGACGTGTTAACGCTGTGTCGTCGGCCTGGAGTGGTTGAATTACCGCTTCAGAAGGGACCGAAGCATTAGCGGAGGGTTTAGGAGTTGCATCGGTGGAGGACGCGGGCCGAGGATGTCGGTCCCGGTCCTTTCGTTTTTTGGAAGATTGAGTTGTCGGTTGATCCGACGGCATGATATATGCGAAAGATTCACCAAAAAAGTCTTCGGCAAATTCTGCCCGGTGCCTGAGGGTGCGCTTATTAAAGCAAGCACAGGCAGCACAGGCCGAGACGTCGTTGTCTGGGCCCAGGCAAGGAAGGCAGTAAGAATGGAAGTCCTTATGAGGTATTTGTTTACCACAAGACAAACAATTATTAACTTTCTCAATTTGTTCTGACATCGGCTGAGGCAAGAAAAAATGTTCCCCAACGGGGTACTTAGCTTTTAGATGACTTCGGACTTCGGTACTGAAAACACAGGAGCTGACCGACCGGCACTTGCGAACTGCTTCTGCTTCGGGCACCACGCGGCAAGAAAGACTGAAGAAGATGGCGTCGGCCGATGCCTTTATACTCCAGACGTTCTGACGTCGGAGAGGAGGCGACACCAGCCGACGCCAGACCCAGACTTTGGAATCCGGCCGACCGAGGGCTGCCTGAGGCAGGACAACCCATATGTTATGACTGCAGTTGCATTCTTGAAGGACATCAAAATGCCACTGATGTAGTGGAGATGATGAAAATCTCTTTATACCCACTTTTCAAATCTCCTTGCATCTCCAGCAATGACACAGTCTGGTCTTTTTAAGTTTCAAGTCTTGCCAAAACATATCAGGGTGCACTCAAGGTTGGTTGAGCAAGTAACTGCTCTGTGCACATGTTGGACACTGACCCAGCATTCGTTAAAGACACCTGAACTGCAGCCAATATGATAAACAGCTTTGATCTTCTTTTTCAAGGATTACATTAACTGAATTTTTTCTACAGGCTCTGTTTTCCAAATCAACTTGCTTTTCTTCTACTTTCTTCAACTCTGTCAATATAAATTCATATTCCTCCTTCAAATCAAAATTCTCTCTCTCCACAGTTGTTCAACAGAATCTACATTCAAAATTCACAGCCTCTACCATTTCTGCTTACCATTCATCAGTCTGCACTATACAACCAATCAGTTGCTAACTAACTTTGTTACTCTAGTTATGAAAAGTATCCTTGAGATTAGTTCAAAGTTTCCAATCACAGTTTCATCAAGCAAACCTAGTGATCAGAATCATAAAACCCTAATGCTTTCTTATCATTCACCATACTGAATTCCAGTGCACTCAACAGGTGTGACCCTTCACAATGTTTTTTAGGTCTTAGCGTTGGTTTTCCTGCCAGATCTAGTAATGATGCAAATTTTCCAATTCTATATATGGTCTCCTCAACAAAATGTTTCAGTCAAAATATACATTATTGTCGCACTTCATAAAATTTCCTCACAGCAACTGGGGAGCTTTTCTCTCCAGCACCACCACTGCAAGTCCAGGCTGTAGATGTTCAATGTTTTAATTTACTCAGTGGCTATGGATCAGCTGTGTGTGTCTGGTGTTGGGTGATACTTGGCCAATCTGCTTTTTACCACTGGTTGACAGTGACCCAGCAACTGATACTGATGCCCAGGTTATACTCTGCAAATGTTTCTTTCCATGGATAACTAAATATCAGCAATGTGTACTCAAGCCTGGTTGAGCAAGTGTCTGCTCTGTGCACATGCTGGTCACTGACCCAGCAGTCACTAAAGACACCTGAGCTGTAGCCTTGAAATATTACTTTTCTTTGTTGATAAACCACTCTCTGTGCATATAGAAGGGTAAGAGAACTGTTTCAGATATCTCATAGCTGACCAGCAGGCTACTCTAGTTGCCTTATGTTAGTCGTTCCCCTGACACATGGGCAAGACTCTGCATCAAAGGAACAGATCTTTACAAGAGCCCACTTTTATTTGTCTGAAAATTCTGCAGCTCAAAGATGATGTTTCTTACCAATCTTGATATTACAAATGCCATTACAAAAAAAAATTTTTTTTAAAATACCATTGTTGCAATCAGAAAGCATGTTCCCAGTGCGTACTTCACTAATACTAGCTCCGAGGGTATTACAGCAATTTATTCTCCAAAAGCATAACAAGTCTTCTACCACCTAGCTGCTGGTCATCCTGACACTTGTTCCCTGCAGCAGGAATCAGTCTAGAATGCTTCACTCGAATCAGTCTAGAATGCTTCACTCATTGGTTCACATAAGACAACTTGTTTTTGTGGACAGATCTGTAGTAGACTCGCTCTATATTACAGGGGCAAAAGACATTCACACCAAATTGCTGGGTACCAAGCCACAGAACAAATCTAATTTTCTAGTAATTTTAACATGTTAGGAAAATGTAAGTTTCACCCAGCTTTAAGGCAACTAGAAGCAGCCCCCAAAGATGCATCATTTATAGTTTGCATTATAAATTAAAATCTTAACCTCCCAGTCTTCATTTTCGTTATGTGCATGGGTGACCACATCTTTGTTAATTCTTCTTGTAGAACTCTGCCAGATATATGTGTTCCCAAGTAACCCATCTGATATGCCTGAGCTTAAGTGGTCATTTGACTATGTTTAATAGCCATAACAGAATATCTTTCTTTATAGGTCTTTAGGTTACTAAATGGGACTTTGTCAAAGGAGACACAGAGTACGGAGGCTCCCAACTTTTGATTACCAAACTGGATCTGCACATGGGTTTAGCAGATACAAAGAACATCTTTCTGCCTAGGTCTCCAGTCTACTAGATCAGTTATGCCATGGATCTTGCTCATTGGATGCTCACTTTCCACAGACTTCAAAGTTAGGATTTCAGCAATGAATCTGTAGAAGGATCAAACATATTCCCTCAAAGGCACTGTAGTGAGATCTGCAGTGACGTTCTAGCAACTATGACGCATTGTTTTAAAAGGTTAAATCTTCAAAATTAATGGTTAAGCTTATATTCTCATGACTGCAAATCATCTGGTAATCATCCTCAAACTGTTACAATAGTTATTGTCACAAATTAATTACCCAAGCCGGGACCATACTAATATAAAGTTCCAAGCAAAACCACAGCTAGTAACAGGCAGAAAGGCAAGGCTCAGCAGTTGTAAAATCCACAGGTTTTATAAAAAGTTAGCACTTTCGCAGTGTTCACCACCGCTTCATCAGACAAAAAAGTAAAGCAAATGAACTTCTTTTATACTAAATTTTAGAATCAATTAACATGACAACGCAGAATCCTAACTGATCCACAAGGCATTTACTTTTAAAGCAACAACATCTAAAAACAGCACATAAAAGGTAGCAAGTAAAAACACAAAAATGCAGACTAATACATTTATCTATTTTTCTTTTCCTTTAACACTGGTTTTAGGGGTACATGGTCATTCAGACCCATTCTCCTATGTGGTCCTAACCTTAAAATCCACTGTAATTCTGCATCTTCTGTCATGTTTACTAAGTTCCCCCCTCTCACACTCTCAGTTACAACTTGCAAAACTTGGAATACAAATGTATGTGTGCTGCCATTTGTTAGTGTGTGTTTTGCTAAAGCACTACAGTCATTCCCTCTTCTCATACAATACAAATGATCCCACACACTCTCTTTCAGTTTCCTGTTAGTTTTACCTATGTAAATTTTGAAGCACAAAACACAATGTGCTGCATAAATAACATTCTGTGTATTGCAGTCTTCAGAAACCCTAAGTTTTCATAAATAGCCTGTCTCTGGATGCACTGTGTTTTGTGCTTCAAATTTTACATAGGTAAAACTAACAGGAAATAGGTCAAACAATGAAAGCGTCAAGACTGAATAATTGTGATAAAATTTTCAGGCAAGATGTCCAGATGCTTAGAAAAGAATTTCATGAAATGGGTTATAAAGCACGTGAGGTTGAAATGAACATTAGTATGGGAGCTACACAAAGGATAAATCAGGCAAAGCCATATTTTTCAAACCAAGTCTTTGAAGCAAAGTCTCCCCAGGCCATTAGTAATAGGAATAGAGTGCCTATGTATTTTATACCAGTGATATGACTGGCATGTTTGTCTTTTCGGCTTTTCCTGGTTCGAGGTTGCCACAGCGCAACTCCGGTCCGCAAATGATTGGCAGTAGATTTTTTATGGTAAACCAAACCATGGTACAGATTTTTTATGGTGCCGAGTTGCCAGCCCGATGCCCAACCTTCAGCGAAGGCACACCCATTCTACGCAAGTCTTTCGAACGCCACTCGACCGCGGGGAGGACATGCAGACTCCACACAGAAGGCACTCCAGCCGAGAATCGAACGGGAGAACCTCTTGCTGTGAGGCAACAACGCTACCGCTGTACCACCGCTGCTTCAATAAGTCGAATTGGTCTATATTGAACTTAGACAATGATATTTTAAAAGTTGTTGGTCATAGACCAACTTTTGCTTTTAAGAACAAGAAATCTCTTAAAAGGCAGCTTTGTTATAAAAAAATGCAAAAGAAAAAGATAAGAGACTAGGTGGTGGTTGGCCAGGTACTAAACAAAGCCTTACACACAATTTCTGTACATTTATTAAAACATCAGCATGTTTTATTCATCCATTCAACCAGTTTGAGTATAAATTTGAAGTTAAAGCTAACTGTCGAACCAGGAATTAGATTTATCTGGTGACATGTACAGTTTGCTACTGTTTCTATGTAGGAAGAATTAACAGGTCACTGATGGAACGAGTCAGGGAGCACATGTATTGTATTAGGAATGGTGGCACCAGAAAAGCAGTAGCCAGACACTGCAAGCAGAATGAAAATGAACATGGCTTTAGATCTCAAGTTGTTAAATTATTTCTGAAAATATACGTGGAGGTGCTGCGAAAAGTTTGCTGAAAGCAGAGAATTGCATTGGATTATTTTATGGCAAGCTGATAAATACCCAGGTCTAAATGACAGGGCTTCTATTAAACCTGCACTGAAAGCAAGTTGTCTCTTTAAACGATACAAGCTGTACCGTTTTCACCTTTACCATAAATTCAAATGATGGCACAATAATCTCCCCTGACCCCTCTACAAAACTATTAGGTGTCATCATAGATAATAATCTAAAATTCGACATACATGTTAACCAAACTATCAAAACCATCAATAAAAAACTAGGGTCACTTTACAGAATAAAAGCCTTCCCAACCCCTCCAGCTAAAATTGCCATAGCTCGCTCTCACCTTCTTTCAACCCTTCTGTATGCATCCCCTCTACTCTCGAATTTAAACAAGACTGTCCTTAAACTCTCAACTTGCTACAACCACATTGCCAGGTTTGTCACTGGGCTGCCATTTAGGACACATCATTGCATCAATCTAAACCAGCTTGGGTGGCTTGAACTACCCAGCCTAATCCAGTATAACCAACTGATTATGGCCTATAAAATCCTCTATAATCTGGACAATACTCCTGCACTTAAAAATATTATCACCCCCTATAACAATCCTAGACCGCTTCGATCCTCTAACAAACTACTAATTCAGACTAGCAAAATTAATAACACAGCCGTTGACTCTCTCTTTGCAAACTCTAAGTAGATCCTGGAACTTTCTTCCAGCTGATATTACCTTACTTTCCACTTTAGGTCAATTTAAAACTAGATTCAAACAACATTTGTCACTTAACTGGCTATGTCACTGTATCAAGCCCTGGCTAACTCTCTCTAGAATGTGTAAAAATCTGTTAACCATCTTACTGTGTAATTTAATTTAATCCCGATTTACGCTCGGGATTAACTCTAACCTGTGGAACTTGTTTAACTTGCTTATTTATGTAATCTCTGTAAATAGTCTGTTTGTAATATGGAATGCTGGTATTATGTAATGCTGTATCTGCTTACCCTTGGAGCTTTTCGCCCCAGGCCTCCGCTGAAAATGGACATGCATCCAGTCGGACTATCCCGGTCAACAAATGTAAAATAAAAATAAAATAAATAAGTTTTTACTCTTTTTTTCTGATGTTTATTGGCTGCTTTGAACTAGAGTGAATATATTAAGTGATGTAGTTTTTTATAAGGTCTGAAGAAAGACTAGTATTTGGTGTGAAAGCACTTACATCAATAAACTTCTAACATTTTATCTCCCAGACTGCTCATTTAAACAGACTAACACACTATTAAGTCATGTTTTCCTTCTCTATTTTAACTCATCTCCCAACATAGCTCTTGTATTCGGATTTATTTTCTCAAGTATCGTAACAGTCTCGAGCTGTTATCCTCTCAGTCTCGAGCTGTTATCCTCTCAGCTCAGCTGAGCAAACACGTACTGTAATGCAGCATGTAGTGAGAACTTAAATCTTATGGCAGACAATAACCTGGTATAAGGAAGTTTCAAGCAGGGGCTCATGCATGAACACACACACACACACACACACACACACACACACACACACACACACACACACACACACACACACACACACACACACAGTCTGTTTCATAGGTGTAGATTTGTCATACTAAGCATCCAAATTACAACTTCCTTCTTCACTGGCATTTTTCAGTAGATTTTTAAACACTGGATCTAATACTAGTAACTCAGCATCCAGTGAAGGGCTCCTGCTAGCCCAAAAGCTTGAATAACTGTGAAAACTATCTTGGTCCAATCAAAAATATAACATCACATCTGTGTTTGTGTTTTCTATTAGTGAGCCAACATGACCATTCTCATTTTATTTCTATTCAGCTCTTTGGTGATGACATTGTTTTGTAAATTTTACTGGTGTTTTGAACTGCAAGTCTTTCAATACAGTGGGTTCATTTATTTATTTTGCTATTAGTACTTTCCTTGGTTTGGGATTCACCTGACTGACATGTAGCCTATCTCCAGCAGGCTACCCTAAACTAACCTACACATCTCAAATGCAAAACCTTACAGAAAGTAGTTACCAATTCAAATAATTCATTGCAGCAACAGCTTTATCCAAATATATAGGTTCATAGGAGGCTACTAGGCTATTGACCCCAGGGTCGTTTTAAGCATAGCTTACTACACCCATTACATTTCAAGAGAAAAAGCCTAGTCAATGCCCAAGATTATTAGTAATGACTGCCCATGGCAAGAGGGATCTGGGAGCTATACCCAGCAAGAACTTTTAGTTATGTACTTACCATAACTTTAGATGTTTGGGATCCATCTCGGCTCCGACTCAGCACGCTACACTATAGAGCGAAGTCTCTAATTGGCTGAGCTATTCTGCATCCCAGGATGCACCACTACTACTTCCCCAGATCTTGTTTGTCCGCACACATGCACACACACATAGACAGTTGATATAACATTGCCAGGTGTTTCAAGCTGAAACAGCTAAACTGAACCGTCCGGTCTCTTCTGATCTCCAAGGCAGGGGGAAGGAGGGTGGGTTATTATGAATGTAGGCGAGATGGATCCCAAACATCTAAAGTTATGGTAAGTACATAACTAAAAGATGTTATGTGATCCTATCTCGCCTACATTCTGTACTGATGGGACAGCGTCCCTAGCACCTGATTCCTGGGTGGCTCACTGGAAAACACTCCTGAGAACCGTGGAACCGAAGGAAGCTCGCCCCCGAGATGCCACATCCAATTTGTAATGAGAAATGAAGGTGTGAGGAGAAGACCAGGTAGCCGCAGCACAAATGTCACTAATGGCAAGCTTGGAATGAAAGGCGGTCGAAGTAGCCATAGCCCTTGTAGAATGAGCTTTCACAGTGGTTGTAAGCTCTCTATTAGAAAGAAGGTAAGTATGACTGATACAGTCTCCGATCCACTTGGCAATAGTGACCTTCGTGACAGCTTTGCCCAATTTATTGTCCAAAAAGGACACAAACAACTGATCTGTTTTCCGTGTTTGGTGCGTCCTATCTAAATAGAAACGCAATTGCCTGTGAACATCCAATGAGTGGAAGATGTATTCCGCTCTGTCTGAGTAGTTTGGGAAGAAAACTGGGAGTTCCAATGACTGTTGAAGACAAAAACTAGAACAAACTTTGGGAACAAAGGATGGATTAGGCCTGAGGGATACTCTATCCTTGTGAAAAACCAGGTACGGTGGTTTGACACATAGGGCTTGAAGTTCCGAAACTCTTCTGGCTGATGTAATTGCCACCAAAAAAGCAGTCTTCCAAGAAAGAAATTTCAAGTCACAAGTTGCTGCCGGTTCGAAGGGGAAGAGGTCAAAGCACCTAATACCAAATTAAGATCCCACGGTGGAGCGGGATGAGAAATCGGAGGTCGTAGCAGCCCAGCACCTTTCATGAAGGCTTTACACAACTTATTGCTCATCAAAGGTGGGTCTATACTTTCATGAAAATTAGAAATAGCTGCCAATTGAACCTTGATGGTAGAGACCGAAGAACCTTGATTGAATAAAGAAGCTAAAAACTTCAAAACTTCTGACACCGGGGCAGTAATGAGATCTAATCCCCGGAGTTGGGCCCAAATAGCGAATCTCTTCCATTTGTTGTTATACATTTTTTTAGTCGAAGTCTTGTGGGCCGAGGACAAGATATGTATGACTTCCGAATCCAAAACATGGTTCCTGACTATGGTCGGAAGTGGAGGAGCCAAGCTGTTAACCTCAACGAGTGAAGGGACTGATGAAGCTGTCCCGACTGGTGGATCAAGAGGTCTGGAATCTGGTCCAGGAACCATGGACCGTCCAGTGCATATTTCCGAAGAAAGGGCAGCCAGACCTGACGAGGCCAGTATGGGGCAACTAAAATCATCTTGCTCTGCAAGTGAATCGCCTTCTGGATCACCCTGGGAAGAAGGGGAACCGGTGGAAAGGCGTACAGTAGGCCGGTGGGCCAAGCTTGGACTAGGGCGTCCTTGGGGAAACTCCCCCGGAACTGGGGTGAGAGAAGAACTGTTGACATTTTGTGTTGAAAGGAGTTGCAAAGAGGTCGCAACAAGGATTTCCCCATCTTCTGAAAATCTGAGTTGCCACTCTGTCGTTCATAGACCACTCGTGCGGGGAGGGAATAGTTCTGCTCAGTCTGTCGGCTATTACATTGGATCTCCCCGGAATGTGTGTTGCTACCAAGAAACGGTTGGTTGCAATCGCCCAATCCCATACTTTCATGGCCTCTCTGCAAAGGGGGTAGGACCTGGTCCCTCCTGCTTGTTCAGGTACCAGACTACTGACATGTTGTCTGACTGAATGGCAATCATGCCCTGGGGGAGGTAACTGTGTAGTGCTTGTAGCGATAGAAGCACCGCCCTCATTTCCAGTATGTTGATATGGAGGGAACTCTCGTCGGAGTGCCACTTGCCTTGGACTGACCTGCCCAGGTAATGTCCCCCCCACCCCATCTGGGAGGCGTCCGTAGTCAAAGTGGCCACTGGAGGAGGGGGAACGAAGGGTCGCCCCTGATCCAGGTTGGAGGAAAGAAGCCACCAACGGAGGTCCTGTTTGCACGTCTCCGTGATCATAATGAGGTGACTGAGAGGGAGATCCTGATAAGACCACTGGACTGACAGGAGCCACTGGAGAATCCTCATATGCAATCTTGCTAAGGGAACTAGGAGAACGGTAGCCGACATCGAACCCAACAGTTGTAGGACCATCCTGGCTGGGGCTCGGCGTTTGAGTAGCAATGCTCGGACTTGAGATTGTAATATTTCTATCCTCTCTGTAGGAAGATAGACCCGCATTTGCTTTGAGTCTATCTCTACTCCGATAAACCGTATGCGCTGAGATGGCAGCAACACAGACTTTTCCCAATTGAAGGTGATTCCTAGGGAGTTGCCTAGAGATATAGTGGCTGCTAGGTTCTGTAAGAGTAGACGCCTGGAAGTGGCAGTTAGGAGCCAGTCGTCTAGGTATGGAAACACCTGGAATCCTAGACTTCTCAGGTGAGCAGTCACCACCGCCGAACATTTGTTGAACACCCTGGGGGCTGTGGTGAGACCAAAGGGCAGTGCACAGAACTGGAAATGACTGTCTCCCAGGCTGAAGCGCAAGTGTCTCCTGGACGCCTGATCTATCAGGATATGATAATAGGCGTCCTTGAGATCTATGGAGCACATCCAAACACCTTCCTCCAGCAGCGGGAGAATGGATTGTAAGGTGACCATCCGGAACTTGGACTTCTTGACAGAACGGTTGAGTTTGTTGAGATCCAAGATGGGCCTCATGTCCCCGGTCTTTTTTGGCACCAAAAAGAATCTTGAGTAAGTCCCTAATCCGGTCTGGTCTTCGGGGACCGGTTGGAGGACTCCTTTTTGAAGCAGCTTTGAAATTTCGATGGCTGCGAGATCCCGTTGACTGGGTGGTGGGTCTGGGATTTTCCGGGATGGTGGGGGGGGGGCTGAGAAAAGGGGATGTTGTAACCTCTGGCAATGATCCGGAGCACCCATCGGTCCTGAGTGATATTCTCCCAGGCCTTTAGGTGCCTCGGCGACCCCCGACTGGCTCTGGAGCGGCGCAGTCGGGCAATCCTTCAGGGATGCTGGAAGGTTGAGGAGCCACGAAAGGACTCGCGGTCTCCAGTGTTGCGGGGGCCTCTGCCGCCTCTGGGACTGCTTCTTCCTGAAAAATTTCCCCCTCCTCTGCCTCTAGAAGGGGGATCATCCTGCTGTGAGGGGTAAGTCTTCTGAGATTTGCGGAACCACATTTTCCCCCCTCTTCTAGCCTTGGGATAAGGCCGGAAGGGAGTGGAAAACTGTGCCCCTACGGCAGTCAAAGTCTTACCCTCTTGTTCACAGCGGGTCAAGGTGTCCTTTACCTTGGGTCCAAACAAGGAGGACCCATCAAAGGGAGCGTCGGCAAAGGAAGACTTGAAGGCCTCCGCAAAATGACACAGGCGGAGTCAGGCTTGTCTCCGTAGAGCAACACCTGTACCTGCCGCTCTACTCACCCCTTCGGCTGCATATGAAATGAGCCTCATGGACGAGTTCGATATAGATGATAGAGTAGCCGACTGAGAGCTAACCGTCTGGGCCAACTGCTCAGGTAGGTTACCAGAGAGGGTATCTGAAAGTTCCTTGACCAGATCCCTCTGAAGTCTGGTGAAGTGCGTCAGATAATTCAGAGACCTTAAAGTAAAGGCTGCTGAAGTAAGGGTGCGCTTCCCGTACCGATCCATACTCCTGGACTCTTTATTAGGAGGATGGACGGACGTCGAAGCCTCTGCCACATCTTGCTGGGGAGCAGATGCCACCACCAGGGCATCTACGGCCACACCTTTAGATAAGAAATCCTTTTCAGGGGGGGGGGGGGCTGACAGAAATTTATTCGGGCGAGCTGGCACCGGTTCCACAGAATCGGGTGCTCCCACGCCTTCGAGAGATCAAATCCAGGAGCTCGTCAAGGCGGAGACACCCAGGAGGCAGAAGGCTGCGCCCCGAAGGCCTTGAGGAATACCGACTCCTCAGCGGAAGGGGGTTTGGACTGCCAGTCGCCTCGTTGTTTGAGGATTTCCAAGATGTCCACGAAGGAGACATCATCCGAGTCAACGTGCTTCCTCTTGCACTGTCTCTTCCTGGGAGGTTCTTCCGAAGAAGCCTCAGAAGGACCCCCAGGAAGGGAGGAATCCCCAATGGGGGTGACCTCAGGCCCCAGGGCTCCGCTGTCTTGAGACAGGGGGACAACAAAAGAACTAGTCTCCGTGCCAAGGGAAGGTGCCGGAGAGATGGTGGAGGTAGCCAAGGAAGATTTGGCCAAAGCACTCCTCATGGCCCTGAAGGCCGGACCCCCCCCCCCCCCGAGTCTCGGGAAGGTCCAACCCCAGAGGCCACAACAGTAGATGGCACTCCCGCAGCCGACGCACCGAGAGGGAGGCTCGGAACCGAAACCATCGGACCCGAAGCGTCACCCCCGGGGCCGACCGAGGAGGTCCGTGTACCGAACTCCGACCCGAAAGTCAGGGTTGGAGTAAGGGTCGGAGCCGACCCGGAAAACTCCACCAGCACCGACTCCAACGGTGCCGAGGCTGTTGGAGGAGGAACCAAGACAACAGGGTGGACAATCGGCTCCGGAGCCGACTGGGCTGGAGCAGAGACTAACTTTTGGAAGACTGGAGACTGAAACAGCCTTTGAAGCACCCTGTCTATATCCGAATCGGGCATCCTCGAAGACCGAGAAGAGACCGATCGGGCCCGAGTTGACTTCTCCGCTGGTTCCGAAAGACTGGGGGACCGGCTCCGAATAGTCTCAAGCAGTATCAGCGCCGAGGGAGATTCCACCAGCACAGCAATTTCGCTCGGAGCCGACGGGGACTTCTGCGCCGAGGTAGAAGAGTCTGAGCGAGCGACCTTTCTCGGCTCCGAAACCAATGGAGCCGGAGAAGGTGACCCACCTCTCGATGCTCGAGCGCTCGGCTCCGAAGACAGAGGAGTCGAGGCTGGAGGCATCGAGGCAGACCGTTCCGACCTCGGCTCCGAAGTCCGTGGAGCCGACGGAGAAGCCTGCCTTGATTTCTTTGCTGTCGGCTCCGACGGACTGACGGAGAAGCCTGCCTTGATTTCTTTGCTGTCGGCTCCGACGGACTGGTCGGACCCGAAGACTTCTTCTTCCTGGAAGGGGAGGGGGAAGAAGATAAAGCCTCCTCAAAAGAAGGGGTGATGAGCCCCTTCAATATCAATTTGTTTTTCCTCTCTTGGAGGACACGAGAAGAAAAGGCGTGGCATACACTACACGACTCTTGAAGGTGTTTAGGACCTAGGCAATAAACACATAGAGAGTGATCATCCGTGATTGACATCTTGTACCCACACTTGGTACATTTTTTAAAACCCGAAGGCCTATGCTCCTTCGACATCTCTACAAAGACACACTACCAAAAACAGACTAGGACAAAAACTACCACAGAGGTACCAAATCCCTCTAATTTAAACAGGATAGGCCCACAGGCAGAAACTACAGCACAGCTCTGGCAGAGCGCGAGGGCAAGGCCCCTCTAACTAAAACGGGACCTTGACGTTAGAAAAAAATAATTACTACACAAATATTAAGCAACACAAGGGTATAACACAGTTTGAAGTAGAACGCGAGGAAACCCCTACAAAATAAAGTGGGAACCTAGCGCTAGCAAAATTCACACAAACTTTCCACAAAAAAACACTAGAAACGACAAGTAGCTGTTAAAACAGCTTTTGGGTGAAAAATTAGAAAATTTCTGACAGAAAATTAGTCGGTAAATAGTACTTAGCCCAGCCAAGTAGAGACCACGTCTATTGCTATCAAGCGGCAAACGAGATCTGGGGAAGTAGTAGTGGTGCATCCTGGGATGCAGAATAGCTCAGCCAATTAGAGACTTCGCTCTACAGTATAGCGTGCCGAGTCAGAGCCGAGGATCGGCTCCGAGCCCATCAGTACAGAATGTAGGCGAGATAGGATCACATAACATCTTGTGGTTTCCCATCCATTCATCCAGGCTCCTTTTGAACACAGTCATAGAGGTTCACTGCTCAACACGAATTGGTAGCCTATTCCAGAGAAGTGGCAACCTCTGTGAGATGAATTTGTCTCTCCAGCATGTCCTATTTAAATCACAGGGCAGATTTAGGTCCCTGGAGGGGGTGATTCTAGTCCCATTTGACTTACGGACGTGCAGCAACTTAATCAGATTGGAATCAGACATTGCTCTGTAAGCCAGGCACAAGTCTCCCCTAAGCAGCCTATGTGCTACTGAGTACAGTGACAAAGATTTCAGTCTGTCTGTGTAAGGCATGTGCCGAAGACCCTGGATCTTCTTAGTTAAAAATCTCTGGGGTCATTCCAGTTGCTGCAGGTGCCTGGTACGGTACATACCAAAGGGGGCTTTATACTCTATTATGGACCGGATAAGAGATAAATATAAGGGGGTTATAACCTCTTTTGCACTTGAGGCTACGCCTTTGTTAATCAAATGTGCGACGTAGAATGCCTTTCTTACTACACTGGACATATGGTGGTCAAAGTTTAGGTCACAGTCTATTTGTGTGCCCAAATCCCTCACTACAGCATTCATACTGAAGGCATTGTTGTTTATTTGACAGTTAGTAGGGACATTGCTTTTACCAAAGGAGATGATGCATTTTTTTAGAATTTAGTTCGAGTCCATGGCTTTGGCACCAATCGTTAGTCTGTGTAAGCCCCTCTTGGAGTACACTGACATCATTAGGAGAGTCAGTGATTGCGCCAAGTTTACAGTCATCAGCAAACTTGGTCAGCTACTGCCCCAATGTTTTGGCCTGAACTTTTGAGAAGTAAATACCAAACAAAAGGGGGCTCAGTACCGACACTTGTGGAACCCCACTGGTGACAGGTCTGCTGGTTGAGGTGGAGTGACCCACTTTGATAGCATGTGTACTGTTAGTGAGCCAATTTGCAGCACACCTAACAGAGGGGTTGACATTTAGATGGGTGAGTCTGTTAATAATGCCTGAATGTGGGACTGTGTCAAAGGCCTTCGCCAAGTCCAGATATGTTGTGTGCACAGATATGCCGTCATCTATGGCCCTGGTCACATTTTCAAATAAGTCTACTACTTTTAACAGGCATGATCAATCCTTTATAAAGCCGAACTGGGTTGGATCAAGGGTCTGGAAGGACCTACAGGAGATATAAAAAGTTTACACACCCCTGTTAAAATGACAGGTTTTTGTGATCTAAAAAAATGAGACCACAATAAATAATTTCAAAACTTTTCCCACCTTTAATGGACCTATAACCTGTAAAATTCAACTGAAAAAAAATAAATCTGTTAGGGGAAAAAATATAAAAAATAAAAAAAAACATACAATATGCTGGTTGCACAAGTGTACACACCCTTAAACTAATACTTTGTTGTGTGTGCACATCCTTAATCTAGAAACCCTTAACACTTAAACCCTGCACACTTAACAACCATCATCCTCTCTCTATCTCAGAAAAAAAAAGTATTATCAAGGGGCAGGCTATAAGGACTGCAAGAATGACCTCACAAAAAGAGGATGTTGAGAATTAATTCATTAACTTGAGGAATATGTTTGTAGACAGAGGGTACCCCAATAATTTGGTTGAGACTACTCTACACGGAATCCTTGATGAATGGGGGAAGAGATATAAGCCACTTTTAGGCAAAAGACCCTTGAAAGCACAGGAAGTGGGTGGTGCATCTATTTTAGAACCCCCCCCACCAATTCTGCACAAGCATGTGTTGTACAATATAGTCCCCTATATAGTGGGGTGAAAATAATTTTATATAAAAACTGGAGCATTTTTAAAACTAATAATGAGATATCTAAAGTGGTGGGTGAGAAGCCTATTTTTTCTACTAAGGTGGGTGCCAATTTGAAATTAATCCTAGAAAACAAAGGTGGTGTGGGAGATCAAAACAATAAAGATGGTACCAAACCATGTGGGTGGTGCCCTCAGTGCAGTTTTATTCTGCAGGTACCTTTTGTTACCTTATCTAACAGAACTGAAACTACAGTGCTTTTTAGAAAGGGAAACTGTTTTACCAACAGAATTACGTACCTTGCAAAATGTAACACCTGCATGGGATTTTATGTTGGTAAAACGGAGAGGGCCCTCAAATCTAGGATTTACAAACATTTATACGACATAAAAACAAGAAAGAAACAAATGTCTTGTATAGACACAGCATGTTATGTGAGAATTTTTCTGGTTTTAAATTTGCTATTTTGGACATGGTGCAAATAGACCTGAGAGGTAGGGATTGGAAGAACGTTTTATGCAAAAAAGAGTTAATGTGGCAACTAAGGCTATCTGCTAACCTGCACCCTGGTTTAAATTATTTTATATCTATTATACCAGCATTGAAAGAAAAGGCAGGAAAAATATAAAGTTATAAGCACTTTAAGATTTTAGTTAATTTGGAACAATTTGTTGAAATAATTTATTTATAGTGCATAAATTATTTGTATTTTCTCATGCATTTTACAATGGTGATGAAAATTTATTTTTTTTAAACTGGTCAACTTAATTTTAGTAGTGTAAACAGATTGGTTTATTTTTAGCCAATAGTAGTTGATTTTAACCTATTTAAATTATTTTTTCTCCTTATAGTAATTGTTCAGATGAAGTCAACTTGGATTGATGAAACTGCTTAACAATTTGTGTTAAATAAAATTGTGTGGAGTCTGGACACCCTGGTGGTGCCTCTTTTGGTTTATTAAAGGCCAGCTAGTCTGAGCAGCCAGAATGGTGACTAGGGATAGTGACTTTAGAGAAGAATGTAAGAATTTACAAAGTACAGTTGTGTACCTACCATAAATGTAGATGTTAGAGTGTATTTACTGTTGCAATCATTACTCTTGGGTTATCCTGCTGGCAGGCTACCCGCAGTCGGCCAGAATTCCAAAGTCTAGGTCCGGCGTCGGTTGCTGTCACCTCTTCCCTGACGTCAGTGCGCCAGGGGTATAAAAGATGCAGCCATTACCTTCAGTTTTTCTTGCCCCAGATGTCAGGTGCCCCAAACAGGTAGCCTGAAAAATATACCAATAAGAAATGCATGCACAAAAATAACATTTCCTTCATCTACAAGCAAATACACCAAAAAGGTTGTATAGGATAGAGAAGTGCAGATAAGTCCCAGCAAAGAGAAAGGGGGATGGTGGGTGGGTAACCTGGACTGCAACAGTGAATACACTCGAACATCTACATTTATGGTAGGTACACAAATGTACTATGTTCATCGTGTTTCACTGTTGCAGTCATTACTCTTGGGTAGAATCCCAAAGTTGAGGATGGGTGGCTGGGCTAAATAGGATTAGGAGAGGCTATGAGGCCCTACAGAACTGCAGTGGCAAAGCCTGCTCTGGACTTAGAGTAGAGAGGCAAGTGGTAAGTGCTTTGTAAAGGTGTGCACTGAACTCCAAGTTGCAGCCTCTAAGATTTCTTTGGTTGGTACTCCTCTGAGGAAGGCTGCTGAAGTGGCTGCTGCTCTGGTGGAATGAGGCCTAATGCCCTTAGGCACTGATTTGCCGTGTTGAGAATAGCAGAAACGGATGCAATGGCCTATCCATTTTGAAATAGTCTGTTTTGAGATAGCCTTTCCTTGTGATCCTACAGCATATGACACTAAAAGTTGCTCAGTCTTTCTGAAATCTTTAGTTCTGTCCAAGTAGAAGCGTAACTGCCTGTGTATGTCCAAAGAGTGCAGAATTTTGTCACCCTTGGTCTGTGGATTTGGGTAAAAGGTAGGCAAGTGAATGGTTTGATTGAGGGCCACACTGGACACCACCTTAGGCATAAATGTAGGGCTTGTCCTCAGAGAAACCATGTCTGGATGAAAAATGATGAAAGGTTCCACAGCAATGAGTGCTTGTAACTCTGAGACTCGCCTTGCAGAGGTTATGGCTAGGAGCAGAGGCGTTTTCCAGGATAAGAATTTAATAGCCGCTGTTGATGCTGGCTCGAAAGGAGGCAGTGCTGAGGCCAGACCCAGACTTTGGAATCCGGCCGACCGAAGGGCTGCCTGAGGCAGGACAACCCATATGTTAGGACTGCAGATGCATCCTTGAAGGACATCCATGTCTGGATGAAAAATGATTAAAGGTTCCACAGCAATGAGTGCTTGTAACTCCGAGACTCGCCTTGCAGAGGTTATGGCTAGGAGCAGAGCCGTTTTCCAGGATAAGAATTTAATAGCCGCTGTTGATACTGGCTCGAAAGGAGGCAGTGTGAGTTTTTCCAAAACATAACTGAGGTCCCAGGTCGGAATTGGTGCTCTCCTTGCAGGCCTAATGTTTTTGGCCCCTCTGAGGTACTGCCTTATTAAAGGATGAGAAACGATAGGTGGTTCCGTATTGTAATGTGCAGAAATGGCAGAGGCATGAATCTTAATTGATGAGAAAGAAAGGCCTTTGTTCAGCATCTCAGTTAGGTATCATAAAATCTGAGGAATATTTGGTACAGGCGTGTCAATGCCTTGTTCCTGGTTCCAAGCACAGAATATCTTCGATTTTTCTGCATAAGATTTTCTGGTACTGGGCCTCCCGGCCTCCAAGATAACATCCATAACAGCTTTTGAAAGTGGAGTTTTCTGAATGGCTACATTATCCGCCATGCTGCCAGATTTAAGGTCCTGAGTTGGCTGTGCAGGATCAGATTGTTTTGTTCGGTCAGCAATTGAGAAATTTGAGGCAATATCCATGCTGGACCTTAAGACAAGCTCTTTTGTATTGGGTACCAGTGCTGGCATGGCCAGTCTGGCGCAATCAGAATAATTTTTGGCTTCTCTTGTCTGACCTTTAGGAGTACTCTGGGAAGGAGAGGTAGAGGGGGGAAAAGCATATACTGTTAGATTTTTCCAGCTGAATAATAGGGCATCCACTTTCCATGCTTGCTTGTGGTAAATCCTTGTAGAAAATCTCTGCAATTGACAGTTGTGAGGGGAGGCAAATAGATCTATGTCTGGGCATCCCCATTTCCTTATTATCATCCTGAAGACTTGTGGATCCAGTTTCTATTCGTGGGGATCCATGAGGTTTCTGCTTAGTCCGTCTACCAGAGTATTTGTTTTTCCTGGCAGGAATTGTGCTTGCAGGTGAACTTGAAAAGCCAATGCTGTGTCCCATAAGATCATTGCTTGTCTGCAGAGGGGGTAGGAATGAGTAACTCCCTGCTTGTTTATGTACCACATGACCGTAGTGTTGTCTGTCTTCATCAGTAATTGTCCTGGATGAAGCATGTCCTTGAAAGCTGTCAGGGCATTTTGAACAGCTAGCATCTCTTTTTGATTGATGTGAAGATGCATCTGGTTTGCAGGCTATGTGTCCTGAATACATTTTCCTGCCATATGGGCCCCCCAGGCATAATCTGATGCATCCGTTGTCAGTGTCTGTCTGGCTGTGGGTAAACTGAATGGCAGACCCTTGTTGTGGTGACAGGCTTCTGCCCACCATCTAAACTCTTGTTTAGGCAAGGAATGAGGGCAATTACTGTCTCCAGGCTGTGGCAATGCTGAGTCCAAACACTTTTCAGATACCACTGTAGTTTCCTCATATGCAGTCTGGCATATGGAATTAGTAGAATGCAGGATGCCATGAAACCCAAGGCCTGCAGGATTTTCCTTGCAGATAAGTGGGTTTTTGTTGTCAATTTCTTGAAGTAAGTAGTCAGTTGTTTTTGCTTGTCTGGCGTGAGATAAGCCATCTGGGCAGTTGTATTTAATCTTGCACCCAGGAATATTATCTCTTGAGAGGGCACTAGTTTTGATTTCTTTTCGTTTACTGTGTACCCTAGACCAATTAGTAATCTTTTTACAAATGCCAGATGCTTTAGAAGAGTGTCTTTGTTCTCTGCTTGAATTAGGCAGTCATCCAAGTAGGGATATATTTGAACTCCTTTTTGTCTGCAAAATGCAATTACTGGTGCCAGGCATTTTGTAAAGACCCTGGGCGCAGTGGATAAGCCAAAGGGCAGTGCAGAGAATTGGTAATGCATTGAGCCAGCTATGAATCTGAGGTATCTTCTGCAAGATTGTCTGATTGGGAAAAGCAGGTATGCCTCTTTTAGGTCCAAAGCTACAAGCCAAGCCCTCTTGCCCAGCATGGGCAGTAGCTGCTGAAGAGTCAACATCTTGAATTTTGGAACTTCCAGAAACGTATTTAGTATAGACAGGTCCAGAATTGGTCTCCAGGTTTTGTCCTTCCTGGGTACTAGAAAAAGTCTGGAGTAAAATCCTTGCCCCTGCTCTTGTTGTGGTACTTGCTGAATGGCCCTCATGTCCATGAGGGCTGTAATTTGTTTTTGTGCCTCTGCCCATTGATTGTGTGGCAGGTCTGGCATGCCCTTTGACCTTGGTAGGGTGTGAAAATGGAATCCGTAGCCTTGGGACACTATGCTCAGAACCCATTTGTCTTGGGTAACCATTTGCCAATTTGATGAAAAAAGTGCTAGTTTTCCCCTTAAGGGGGCTGTCAAAAGAAAACTGCTTGGAACTGGTAGAGGAAAGTCATTGGGACTGTTTCCTGTAAGGCTGTGATTTGTCTTCTCCACTTTTGGAGGTAGGAGCACCCCATTGTTAAGGCCTGTATGAGCCTAGGGGCTGAGATCTGCCTCTGGGACGCCTGTATCTGCCTCTTTGTGGTCTGTCTGAGACTGGAAAGGACCAATTTTTAGAAGACCAGTTCCTGCTAAACCTGGGTGGCTGTACCTGTAAGAAATCCTTGACTGTCTGCATAGATTTTGCTTTATCCTCCATTTTTTTCAACACCTCTTCTGCTTTAGTACCAAACAAAGTATCATGCTGTAATGGTGCATCTAATAATTTTGCTTTAACATGATCAGGCAGATTTTGCTCCTTTAACCAAGCATGCCTTCTAATAACAGAACCTGTAAAAGCGGCCCTGCAAGAAGCCTCCAGCGAATCATAACCACATTGCAAAGTATGTTGCCCCACTTGTTCAGTTGCATGCAATAAATCCTGCAATTCCTTGTTCTCTGAACATTCAGTATTTGTCAACATCTTCTGTTTAAGAAGTGACATTAAATATTGCTGATCTTTAAGCATATGAAATTGACAATTTAAAGCCCTTACAGCCAAGGTGGCAGAAGTGTAAACTTTTTTCCCCCATCTGTCTAGTGCCCTAGAATCCCTATCAGAGGGGACAGGGTTTTTTGCAGTGGAAGCTTTAACCCCCTTGGGACCCTGAGATATAGTTTCTGGGTCAGCAGCGGGGTTTTTATATAGGAATTTATGAGAATCCGGGACCCTGTAGTATCTGTCTGGCTTAGCAGGTGCAGGGGGGTAAAGAGTCAGGGGCAGTCCGGGCTCTGAAAATACATCTACAATTCTAGAAGAGGTGGAATAGCAAGGGGTCTGTGCTGAGGAAGAAGCAGAAAGTCTCTGAGCCTTTTCTTAGACTCAGAATAATCTTGGCTCTTCCAGTGGAAATGCTCCCTCATAGTATGCAGTGTTTCCCCAAAAGAACAGTCCTCAGGAGGAGAGGCTGAAGGAATGGATTCTTCAGCATCAGAATCCTCATAGGGAAACATGGAGTAATCCTGTTCAGAAGAGGAATCAAGAGGAAATAGATACCTGATCAGAAGAATCATACTCTGTCTCTTGCCTAGGCCTCTTACCAGGAGGGGGATGGTAGCCCCTGATCAAAGTAATTA
The DNA here is from genome assembly GCF_019279795.1 of Protopterus annectens. NCBI lineage: Eukaryota > Metazoa > Chordata > Ceratodontiformes > Protopteridae > Protopterus > Protopterus annectens. The sequence continues at coordinate 413,077,621 of NC_056736.1, read as the reverse complement.
GGTCTTCGGCCATTTTGAGCACCTGTTTTTTAGGAATGGAAGTCTGAATAGGAGAATGCTGTACTTGTTTCTTTGTCTTTAGAGCTGCTTTAGTCTTTGTGTTTGAAGCTGTAGATGGCTTAACATATAGTTGTGTAGGTCTGAAAACACCCTCAGAAGCTGATGCCTGCTCAGCGGCTCCGGACCCATCTGAGGGATTGATTTCCGAGTGTCCAATACCTTGAGTTTCCAGAGGCCCAGTTGGCTCCATGTGGGAGTCTGTAGCGGCCTGCGGCTCTGAGGTAGCGGGCGCCAGGGGCTGCGAAAGCGCCTCACTGAGAACCGGCAAACCAGCAACTGGCCTAGAAGAGGCTTCGTCGTCGGTTTTGGACCTCGGATGCCTATCCTTGTCCTTGCATTTTTTGTAAACTCCAATTGTCGGCTGTTCCACCGGCATTATATAATTAAATCTTCGGCCAAAGTAATGAAATGCAAAATCGAACCGACGCTTGATAGTGCGTTGGTCGAATCTAGCACAAAACCGACAGCTAGCAATGTTGTGATCAGGGCTTAGGCAAGGAATGCAGTAAGAGTGAAAATCCTTATGAGGTATTTGCTTCCCACAAGAAATACAATTGTTAACTTTTTCTGACATCGGTCTGGAGCAAGAAAAAAGTTTCCCCAACAGGGTACTTAGCTTTAATGAAGACTTTGGTTCTGAAATTCAGATTTGAAAATCTCAGGAGTCGGCTGACCGGCACTTACAAACTGCTTTTGCTTCGGGCACCACGCGGCAAGAAAGACTGAAGAAAATGGCGTCGGCTGCATCTTTTATACCTCTGGTGCACTGACGTCAGGGAAGAGGAGACAGCAACCAACGCCGGACCTAGACTTTGGAATTCTGGCCGACTGCGGGTAGCCTGCCAGCAGGATAACCCAAGAGTAATGACTGCAACAGTGAAACACGATGAACATCAAATGTTCTTAGGAAGGGGATACCCAAACAGTTTGATAAAAGAGCTTATAGAAGAAGTTGAGTGTAAATGAGGAAGGGGGGGTCTATACCCCCATTTTGAACCAGTATAAAAATGGTGTTAATATTTGTAATGAAGTGGATATATATGATGCAGGAGATGGAAATTTAGAATGTAGGCATAGGTTTATACTCACATATAGCCTAGATGCTATAGACTTTAAGAAAATAATCTTTAAAAACTAGAAGTTATTGACAGGGCAGGCTTCAATTACCAACAAATTTACTGACCCACCCCAAGTTATATTTAAGAGGGGTAGGAACTGGAAATGTTGAAAAAAAAAAACAACATGAAAGAACATTTAGTGAAAAAGCCAGGTATGTCTACATGTGGGTCCTGCGATTATTGTAGAAATATGGAAGTATGTAAAGTATTTAGTATTTGTACAAGAAATACATGATTAATAATAAATTCTCATGTAATTCTAAATCTATTGTTTATATTGCTTTATGTCAGTCATGCCCACCGTTTTACTTAGGAAAGACCGATCGTAAAATGAAGGAAAGGATATCTGAACATTTATATAGCATAAGGAGAAATAAAATAGAAAATGCTTTGGCTAAACATGTCCAACACACAGTTTTAAATTTAAAGTAATAGATCACACTACATACGATGGAGGGGAGGTCCTGAGTTACTTTTATTAGAAAGACTGGAGCTATTACGGCAGCTAAGATTAAATGCTGGAGCACATCCTGGGTTAAATGAGATGTGCTCAATCGAGTGTATTTTAAAGCTTAAAAGTTTGTCTAGATAGAGTCAACAGGTTGTATACAATATATAAATACAATATTGTATATTATTTTGGTTGACACTGTCTCACTTTTTACTTTTATTTTTTATCTTCACAGTGATTTTAGGAATTTTTTTCATTAAGACACTTTATGTAAATATATTATAGTGCTGTCTGGAAACAAAGGGGTTAAGCATTGAAAAGGGGGAAAAGGGAAAAGTTGTTTCTATTGGAAGTAAATTGTCATATGACTGATTGTTAAAAGTATTTATATGAAGTCACTGATATAGTAACTTTATCTGAAGAAGTTTTGATGTTAGGCAAAACAAAACACTTTTTTTGTGGAATATTCAGTGGCCTTGGACTTTCGCCTTCAGCATTGCTTGTTTGTGGAATTTTGTACCAGTTTGTGTGGAGTTTTCATTTTGAAGCATGGCACATCTTGATCTGGCAATATTTGCCCACTCTTCCTTGTACAAGTGCTCCAAATCTGTCAGATTGCGAGGGCATCTCTTGTGCACAGCACTCTTTCAGGTCACCCCACAGATTTTCTATTGGATTTCATAGGTAGGTACTAGGCTATCTGCCCGAAGGCATTTAAAAGCCTAGCCGGAATATGTTGGCTTTCACCGCCCCCTTAGATTAGTTCCCTGTGCCTCTGTCCAGCAGAGGCATTGAACTGATCCCCGGGGTAAACTTTCGGTTTCCCATCCACTCGTCAAGGTTTCTCTTGAAGAGGGTTAATGAGGAGCTCTGCCTAATGTAGATTGGAATCTTGTTCCAGAGCATGGGAAGTCTCTGGGACAGGAATCTATCTCTCCAGCACGTCCTATTTATTGTTGTGGTGAGGTTTGGATCCCTGGAGCATGTGGCTCAAGGGGATATGGTTTTCTTTAGGTGAAGCATGTCCATCAATTCTGGGTTGGACTTGGCCTTGTATGTCAGGCAGAGATCACTTCTGAGTAGGCAGTATGCAACCGAGTACAGTTGGAGTTTCTTCAGTCGAGTTGCATAGGGCATCTGCTTGAGGCCAGTGATCCTCTTGGTGAGGTACGTCTGTGGTCTTTCCAGTTGTTGCAGGTGCCTTGTAAGGTACATTCCAAATGGGGCATTGTACTCTATGATGGGTCTGATGAGTGACGCGTAGAGGGGCCCAATAACCTCTTTCGATCTGGATGCAAAACCCTTTTGTGATTAGGTCGGCGACATAGAAGGATTTTCTAACCACTTTGGCAATGTGATTATCAAAGGAGAGGTTACTATCTACTTGGGTCCCCAGATCCCTTATTACATTTTCCATATTTAGGGGGCTACTACCTATGTGGTAGTTTCTGGGTACTTTGTTTTTTCCAAAGGGGATGACTATGCACTTTTTGGCATTTAGCTTGAGGCCATGGTTTTGACACCAGGTATCTGTCTCAGTGAGACCCTTTTGCAGGATGTCTGTGTCAGCTGGAGAGTCAATTATAGCCCCTAGTTTGCAGTAGTCTGCGAACTTGGTCAGCCATCGTCCTCCTGTGCTTGCCTGAACCTCTGAGAAGTATATGCTGAACAGGAGGGGTCCTAGGACTGAGCCCTGGGGAATGCCACTTGTAACCGGTTTAGAGTCAAACCTACCTCCTGCAACTCTTACCATGTGGGTTCTGTCCATGAGCCATTTGGCAACCAATCTTGTGACATAGGGGTTTATGTTCAGGCTGGTGAGCTTGTCTGGGCTCTGGCTGGGCCATTCCGAAACTTTAATTTTCTTCTGGTGAAGCCATTCTTTTGTTGATTTGGATGTATGCTTGGGGTCACTGTCATGTTGAAAGGTGAAATTCCTCTTCATTTCTAGCACACACCTGAAGGTTTTGGGCCAAAAGTGACTGGTATATGGAACTGTTGATAATTCCCTCCACCTTGACTAAAGCCCCAGTTCCAGCTGAAGAAAAGCGACCCAAAAGCATGATACGGCCACCACCATACTTCACAGTGGGGATTGTGTTCCTTTGGTGATGCGAAGTGTCGTTTTTACGCCAAACGTACCTTTTGGAATTGTGGCTAAAAAGTTCAACCTTGGTCTCATCAGACCAAAACACATTTTTCTACATGCTTTGGGGAAACTTGATGTATTGTTTTGCAAATTTTAGCCAGGCCTGGATGTTTTTCTGTGTAAGAAAAGGCTTCTGTCTTGCAATCCTACCCCATAGTCCAGACATATAGAGAATATGGGAGACTGTTGTCACATGTAGCACATCCAATCCCATAGTCCAGACATGTGGAGAATATGGGAGACTGCTGTCACATGTAGTACACAAGCAGTACTTGACAGAAATTCCAGCAGTTCCTTCAGTGTTGCTGTAGGTCTCTTGGCAGCCTCCCTGATCAGTTTTCGTCTCGTCTTTTCATCAATTTTGGAGGGACATTCAGTTCTTTGCAACGTCACTGTTGTCCCATATTTTCTTCACTTTTCGATGACTGTCTTCACTGTGTTCTATGGTATATCCAATGCTGTGGAAATTTTTTTATACCCTTCTCCTGACTGATACCTTTCAACAATGAGATCCATTTGATGCTTTGTAAGCACTATGCGAACCATGGCTTTTGCTGTAGCAGGTAACCGAGTAAATGTCAAGAAAATCCTCCTAGGGCAGCTAAACTTTATTTTGGGTTAATCAGAGTCTCTTTAATTGATGGCAGGTGTGTACCCAAGAAGTCTGAATGTTGTAATTAAATCAAAAGGTGCTTCGAAGTATTAGTTTAAGGGTGTGCACACACAACAGAGTATTAATTTAAGGGTGTGCACACTTATGCAACCAGCGTACTGTACTTTTTTTTATTTTTTATATTTTTTTCCCCTAACAGATTTGTTTGTTTTTCAATTGAATTGTACAGGTTAGAGGTCACATTAAAGGTGGGAAAAGTTTCGAAATTAATTATTGTAGTCTCATTTTTTTATATCACAAAAAACCTGGCATTTTTAACAGGGATGTGTAAACTTTTTATATCCACTGTATATCTTTATTTATGAGGTCCATGATGATGCGTTCCTTGCAGATAAGGCTAGTCCAGCTTATGGGTCTAGAATTCTCCAGATCTGTTGCTAAGCCGCTCTTGTGGAGGAAGATAATGGTCTCAGTTTTCCATTCAGCTAGGACAAATCCTGTATTCAGGCTGTGGTTAAATACAGTACCTAAGGGGGTTGTTAATTAATTCCTGTTTTAGTTTGTTTAGAATGCAACCTGGGATGCCATCAGGACCCATAGAGGCTGTGGTTTTGCCTTATTTTGATTACTTGTTCTTTGGATATATATATATTATGTTTGGAGGGGAAAAAGAGGAGAGATATTTCCCAAACCTGTCTGCTAGTAGGTTAGCAATTTCCACAGGATCACTGTGTGGGATATCATTTGTCACTAGTTCAGTACATGTCTGGGTCCTACTTTTTAGGTAACGGACACAGCTGAAGAAAGCCTTATGGCTATCCTTAGCTGTGTTTGCTACATTTTTCCCAAAGCTGCCCTTAGAGAATTTTATAAGTTGTCTTATTTGTTATTTAGGCTTTGGAGGGTACATTTCCAGTGCTGGAACCTCCCTTTGGTATTCTTAGACAACAGCTTCTTATGCTTGTTGTGCAGTTTATTTATGTGAAATGTCCACCAAGGTGGCTTGCTTTTTCTTGAGACTCTGACTGTGGTCCTACCTGGCACAGTCAAGTCTATTCAGTGCTGCAAGTGTTGGTACAGGGCATCAGAGTATACTTTAGTATATTTGCCAAGATCACCTGTGGGGTCTGAGGTTTGGAAATCATTTATGCCAATCCCTAGGGCTTTGGTGAAGTATTTTAATCTGACTTCACCTCTCATGGAATCTGGAGTTATTGCTACTTCAAAAGTGACCAATGAGGGTCCTACACTTACAATAGTCTCTCATGTTGGTGAAAACCAGGTAAAGTATATTTGAGCCCCTTGTAAAATTTTGTACAATTTGTTCCAGGGCATTTGAGTTATAAAGTCAAGAATTTTTTGTGCAAGTAAGTTGCCGCTCGTATAGGTTTCCCAGTTGATGGTAGGATAGTTAAAATCCCCCACGACAAGAGTGTTAGGTTGTATTTTGATTGATTCAAGTAAAGACCTGTAACTTGCAATGACATTAGGGGGGGGGGTCTTATCTACTGCAATCTGAACTTGGAGTAGAGCCATGCAGTTATGTCCAACTAATCTGGAGGAGTGCTTATACTCCACCACCTTTGGTTCTCACACTTTCATTTTTGTGGTCTGAAGGTTTGGAAGACATTGCAGCTTTGCAAGGCTGGGGTACTCTCTGTGGCCTTGAACCAGGCTTCTGTGACTGCATAATGTCTACATCATCCAAGGAAAGGAATGTTTCCAAAGAATGCAGCTTTTGGTTTAAGCTCCTAGTGTTCAGCAGCATAACCCTTATTTTGTTTTTGCTGGATATTTTCACATCAGAAGTTTTGTTTTTGAGACCTTGACTAAAAAGGCATTATGGGGAAGGGAAGAGTCTTAGTCAGCAGCCAAAAGCACAGAGGTGCCAGGTGTAGACCATCTTCGGCAAAGCAGCAAGGCCCATCAACCACGTCATCCCAAGCAGACAGAAACTGGATCCTCCTTGAATGGCACCAGAAACTAAGCCAATTATTAAAGTCAATCATTTTTGTTTATAATGTGGCATCATTCTAGGTGAGGGCAAAATGCTGCTCAAAGATAGGGACATACCTGCTTGGAACACATATTGGGAGAGTTCAATCATGTCTCTCTTAGGTTCATAGGTTTATACTAGGCTATCTGCCCTAAGGCATTTATAAGCCTAGCCCAAATTATTGTGGCTTACGCCACCCCTTGTATGAAAAAATATTGTGCCCATTAGTTTGTTGTGCCTCTGTCCAGCAGTGACCCAGAGATGATTCCCGGGGTAAACCTACGATCTCCCATCCACAGGTCTAGATTTCTCTTGAACAGAGTCAGCGAGGTGCTCTGCCTCACATGGACCGGGATTTTATTCCACAGCATAGGGAGTCTCCGAGTGATAAATCTATCCCTCCAGCATGTCCTATTTATATCCGTGCTAAGGTTTAAGTCGCTTGCTCTAGTGGTTTTGGTGGATTTGGATTTTTTGAGGTGGAGCATGTCCATTAATTCGGGTTGGACATGGCCTTGTATGTCAGGCACATGTCACCTCTGAGCAGACGGTATGCGACTGAATAGAGCTGGAGTTTCTTCAATCTGGCAGCATATGACAGATTTTGGAGTCCCTTTATCCTTTTGGTGAGGAACTTTTGGGGTCTCTCCAATTGCTGCAGATGTCGGGTGAGATACATCCCGAATGGGGCATTGTACTCGATCATTGGTCTGATAAGTGAAGAGTACAGGGGAACAATGACCTCACTAGATCTGGATGTGAATCCTTCATGATCAGGTGGGCAATGTAGAAGGTCTTTCTAACCACTTTAGCAATGTGAGTGTCAAAAGAAAGGCCACTGTCAACCTGGGTCCCCAGGTCCCTGATAACCTCTTCTGTGCTTAGTGGATTGCCACCTATATGGTAGCTTGGGGTTACCTTGTTTTTCCCGAAGGGTATGACTATACATTTTTTGGCGTTTAACTTCAGGCCATGGCTCTGGCACCAGCTATCTGTTTCAGTGAGTCCCTTCTGAAGGATATCCGTGTCCGATGCACTTTCCACTATGGCGCCCAGTTTGCAGTCATCTGCAAACTTTGTCAGCCAAAGTCCTCCCATGTTGGCCTGTACTTCTGAGAAGTAGATGCCAAACAATAGGGGCCAAGGACCGAGCCCTGTGGGACACCACTTGTGACCGGCTTGGAGTCTGACACAGCGCCAGCAACTCTAACCCTGTGGGTTCTGTCCTTAAGCCAGTTTGCAACCCATCTTGTGACATATGGGTTTACATTTAAGCTGGTAGTTTTTCTACAATACCCGAGTGGGGTATTGTGTCGAAAGCCTTTGCAAGGTCAAGGTAGGCTGTATGGACTGCCTTTCCCTCATCAATGGCCTTGGTGACTATTTCAAGAAGTCGACCAAGTTCAAAAGGCATGATCTTCCCTTGACAAAGCCAAACTGGGTCGGGTCCAATGTCTGCAAGTCCCCTATATCTTTGTTTATGAGCTCCATTATGATCCTCTCCATAGCTTTGCAGACTAGACTTGTTAAGCTTATGGGGCGGTAATTACCAGGGTCCGTGAGGCGCCACCTTTGTGGAGTGGGACCACAGTTGCCGTCACGCCACTCCTTGGGCACGTATCCTGTGGTAAGGCTGAGATTAAACAGCTGCCTTATGTGCGGGTTTAATTCCTCATTTAGCTCGTGTAGCACACAGCCGGGGACACCATCCGCATTGATGCTGTGTTTTTAGCTTTAGAGAGAGCAGCTTTCACCTGCGCATTTGAGATGTCCGGGAGGCTACACTCGGCTGGGATAGTTATCTCTCCTTTAGGGGAGAGGGGTGAAGTTTGCACTGAACCTGTCTGCCAGTATGTTGGCAATGTCTGTGGGTTCAGTGATTTTTGTATCATTTTGGACTAATTCTGAGCATATCTGTGAGTTTCCACCCAGGTTCCTAACATAGCTGAAAAAGGCCTTATGATTGTCCTTTGAATCCATGGCAATTTTTCTCTCAAAATTGGCCTTAGTTGATTTTATGAGTGCTCGTATTTTTTACTAATAATGATCAGGGGTGACTTCCCTTTTATGGATTTTGTTCTATCATGTAATAGCTTTCTCCTCTTATTGTAAAGTTTGTTAATGGCTGGGGTCCACCAGACTTGACGATTGCCCTTTGTGGAAAGAGTCTTGGTTTTATTTGGGATTGCCTGATCCATGCAGTCCTGGAGGTGTTCATAGAAGGCATTTGTAAGGGCTTCCGCAGCTTGGGTTGTGGTTTCCTCTGACTCAGGGGCCTTGAAGGATACCACACCAGTCTTGAGTAGTGTGAAGTTTGCTTTAGAGAAGTTCTTCACTATGGTCTTTTGTTTGGGGTGGGGCATGTGGGTTTCCAGTGAGATTAGTTTATGATCAGATCTCACCAATGAGGGATATACTTCCGGTGTGGAGCATTTTGTCCCCATGTTTGTGACAATGAGATCTAGTATATTTTCTCCTCTCGTGGGAACAGTGACTAGCTGTTCCATGGCATTTGAATTTATGAACTCCAGGAACCGTTGGGCTAGAAAGTTAGGGCTTGAGTAATGTTCCCAGTCTATATTCGGGTAGTTGAAGTCACCCAATATACTCCAATGAGGTACAACTCGATCCTTCACACCAACATGAACTATGACTGAGTCATAATGGTACTTGTTGAGTGACCCGAGTACATGTCTGATCTGACAAATCCTGGCACCAGACAGACAGCTGACCATGACCTTCTCCTTATCCAACCTGGTGAGTGGGGCGTCACTGTCTTACTGCAGAATCTCCAATAACAAAAAAATTAGGTTTGGGTGTGTTGCGCCTTAACGGCCTAGTTGGTGAGACACTAGTGTTATGTGTCTTGAGTGCTGTGTCAGGTGTAGCAACCTTGTACTTAGGAGGTCTCTGGTGTTTAGGTAAATTTTTGGAGACTACCTCCACATATGATGGTCTATGTGTTGAGTTCAAGCTTTGTGTACGAGTTGTGGTGTCAGAACTGACAACCTTTTCGGTGTTACTGTTTGGTGCATGAGAGAGCAGGGATTCCAGCTTCTTGATGTAGATACATCTCCTGCACTCCATACTAGAGTGATTTAGTGGTAGAGGGCTGTCTGAGTACATGAGCCATTTACTACACTGCCTCAAGAGACCCACATCAACCAGGTTGGCAAGAGAAACAAGGGTAGTCTGACTC